>NW_003302551.1:322128-323423 GCF_000004255.2 Arabidopsis lyrata subsp. lyrata
TGTTTACGTTTATCGAAATACCTTTCATCAGACTGCCAAAAATCGTCAACTTTGCTCTTTTTTGTTACACTGGTTATAGCTAAACTCTTCAATCATCAAATGATTTCTACGTTTATCAAAGATCTCTTTCATCACACTGCGGAAAGCCGTCAATTTTGGTTTTTCATTTTTTGTTATCATAGATATAGCCAAACTCATCATCAATAAATAATTTCTACGTTTATCAAGAGCTTTTCATGAGCTTGCAGAAAACTGTCAATTTTGCTCTTTTTTCGTTATTATTTTTATAGCCAAACTCATCAATCAACATATGATTTATACGTTAATCAAGATATCATTAATCGGACTGCAGAAAGCTGTCAATTTTATTTCTCTTGTTTGTAATCATGGTTATAGCCAAACTCAATAATGAGCAAATAATTTTAACGTTTATCAAGACCTCTTTCATTACGTTGCAAAAAGCCGTCACTTTTGCTCCTTTTTTATTATCATGGTAATAGCCAAACTCATCAATCAGCAAATATTTCTACGATTATTAAGATCTCTTTCATCGGATTGCAGAAACCATCAATTGTGCCCATTTTTCCGTTATAATGGTTATAACAAAACTCATTAATCTGCAAACGATTTATACGTTTATCAAGAGCTCTTTCATTAGACTACAGAAAACTGTCTATTTTTTTTGTTATCATGGTAATAGCCAAACTCATCATCTGCAAAAGATTTATACATTTATCAAAAGCTTTTTCATGAACCTGGAGAAAACTGTCACTTTTGCTCATTTTTTCCTTTATCATTGTTGTAACCAAACTCATCAATCAACAAATGATATCTACATTTATCAAGATCTCTTTCATCGACTACAGAAAGTCGTCAATTTTGTCTCTCTTGTTTTTTTTTATTATGGTTATAGCCAAACTCATCAATGAACAAATAATTATTATGTTTACCAAGAGCTCTTTCATTACGTTGAAAAAAACGTCTATTTTGCTATCTTTTTTTTGTTATCATGGTTATAGCAAAAGTCATCAATCAGCAAATTATTTCTACATTTATTGAAAGCTCTTTCATCAGGACATAAAAAATCGTTATTTCTCTCTTGTTAATTCGGTTATCAATGTTATAGCTAAACACATCAATCAACAAACAATTTCTACGTTTATCAAGAGCTTTTTCATGAAGCTGAAGAAAACCGTCAATTTTGCTCATCTTGTCCTTTTAAATCATGATTATAGCCAAACACATATATCGGACAATAATTTTTATGCTTATCAACATTTCTTCATGAGGCTGAA
>NW_003302551.1:323949-327900 GCF_000004255.2 Arabidopsis lyrata subsp. lyrata
GAATGTAGCATTTCTACGTTTATCAAGAGTTTTTCATGAGCTCGCATAAAACTGTCAATTTTGCTCATTTTTTTTGTTATCATTATATAGCCAAACTCATAAATCAACATATGATTTGTACGTTAATCAAGATATCATTAATCGGACTTCAGAAGGCCGGTTAATTTTATCTCTCTTGTTTGTAATCATGGTTATAGCTAAACTCATTAATGAGCAAATAATTTTTACGTTTATCAAGACCTCTTTCATTACGTTACAAAAAACCGTCACTTTGTTCCTTTTTTTTTTATTATCATGGTTAGCCAAACTCATCAATCAGCAAAAAAAATTTATATTTATTAAGATCTCTTTGATCGGATTGCAGAAACCATCAATTATGCCCATTTTTCCGTTATAATGGTTATAACAAAGCTCTTTAATCTGCAAACGATTTCTACGTTTATCAAGAGCTCTTTCATTAGACTACAGAAAACTGTCTATTTTTTTTTTTTGTTATCATGGTAATAGCCAAATTCATCATCTGCAAAAGATTTATACATTTATCAAAAGCTTTTTCATGAACCTCGAGAAAACTGTCACTTTTGCTCATTTTTTTCATTATTATTGTTGTAACCAAATTCATCAATCAACAAATGATATCTACGTTTATCAAGATCTCTTTCATCGACTACAGAAAGTCGTCAATTTTGTCTCTCTTGTTTTTTTTTATTATGGTTATAGCCAAACTCATCAATGAACAAATAATTATTACGTTTACCAAGAGCTCTTTCATTACGTTGCAAAAAACGTCATTTTGCTATTTTATTTGTTATCATAGTTATAGTCGAACTCATCAATTAGCAAATTATTTCTACATTTATCGAAAGCTCTTTCATCAGGACGCAGAAATTCGTTATTTTCTCCTGTTTAATTGCTTCATTGTTATAGCCAAACTCATCAATCAACACACGATTTCTACGTTTATCAAGAGTTTTTCATGAAGTTAAAAAAAACCGTCAACTTTGCTCATCTTGTTCTTTTTAATCATGATTATAGCCAAACACATAAATTAGAAAATAATTTCTACTTTTATCAACATTTCTTCATGAGGCTGAAATAAACCGTCAATTATGTTCTTTTATTTTGTTATCATTGTTATAGTCAAACTCATCAATCGACAAATGATTTCTACATTTATCAATATCTATTTCATCAGGCTGCAGAAAACTGTCTATTTTGCTCTCTTTTATTGTTATCATTGTAACCAAACTCATCAATCAGCAAATGATTTATACGTTTACCAAAACCTCTTATATTAGACAGTAGAAAATCGTCAACTTTGCTCCTATTTTTTTTTTTGTATGGCTACAGCCAAACTCATCAATCAGCAAATTTCTAAGTTAATCAAGAGCTCTTTCGTTAGGCTGCATAAAACCTTCAATTTTGCTCATTTACCGTTATAATGGTTATTGCAAAACTCTTCAATCAGCCAATGATTTTTACATTTATCGAGATCTCTTTCATCAGACTGCTAAAAATCGTCAACTTTGCTCTTTTTCTGGTAGAATGGTTATAGCTAAACTCTTCTATCAGTAAATGATTTTTACGTTTATCAAAGATCTCTTTCATCAAACTGCGGAAAGCCGTCAGTTTTGCTTTTTCTTTTTTTGTTATCATGGATATAGCCAAACTCATCATCAACAAATGATTTCTACGTTTAGCAAGAGCTTTTTCATGAGCCTGCAAAAAACTGTCAATTTTGCTCATTTTTTTGTTATCATTGTTATATCCAAACTCATCAATCAGCATATGATTTCTACGTTACGTTAATCAAGATATCATTAATCGGACTGCATAAAGACGTCAATTTTATCTCTCTTGTTTGTAATCATTGTTATAGCCAAATTCATTAATGAGCAAATAATTTTTACGTTTATCAAGACCTCTTTCATTACGTTGCAAAAAACAGTCACTTTTGCTCCTTTTTTATTATCATGGTTATAGCCAAACTCATCAATCAAAAATTATTTCTACGTGTATTAAGATCTTTTTCATCGGATTGCAGAAACCATCAATTATGCCCATTTTTCCGTTATAATGGTTATAGCAAAACTCTTTAATCTGCAAACGATTTCTACGTTTATCAAGAGCTCTTTCATTAGACTGCAGAAAACCATCAATTTTTTTTTTGTTATCATATTAATAGCCAAACTCATCATCTGCAAAATATTTATACATTTATCATAAGCTTTTTCATGAACCTGCAGAAAACTGTCACTTTTGCTCATTTTTTTCTTTATCATTGTTGTGGCCAAATTCAGCAATCAACAAATGATATCTACGTTTATCAAGATCTCTTTCATCGACTAAAGAAAATCGTCAATGTTGTCTCTCTTGTTTTATTTTTAATGGTTACAGCCAAACTCATCAATGAACAGATAATTTATACGTTTACCAAGAGCTCTTTCATTACGTTGCAAAAAATGTCAATTTCGCTCTTTTTCTTTGTTACCATGGTTATAACCAAACTCATCAATCAGCAAAATATTTCTACACTTATCGAAAGCTCTTTCATCATGACGCAGAAATTCGTTATTTTTCTCCCGTTTTTTCGTTAACATTGTTATAGTCAAACTCATCAATCAACAAACGATTTCTACGTTTATCAAGAGCTTTTTCATGAAGTTGAAGAAAACCGTCAACTTTGCTCATCTTATTCTTTATAATCATGATTATAGCCAAACACATATATCAGAAAATAATTTTTACGTTTATCAATATTTCTTCATGAGACTGAAAGAAACCGTCAATTTTGTTTATTTTATTTTGTTATTATTATTATAGAAAAACTCATCAATCAGCAAACACTTTCTGCATTTATCAATAGCTCTTTCATCAGACTGCAGAAAACTGTCGATTTTGCTCTCTTTTATTGTTATCATTGTTATAACCAAACTCGTTATCATTGTTATAACCAAACTCATCAATCAACAAATGATTTCTACGTTTCTCAAAACCTCTTTCTTTAGGCAGCAGAAAACTGTCTATTTTGCTCTTTTTTTTATCAATGTTATAGCCAAACTCATCAATCAGTAAATGTTTTATACGTTTATCAAGAGCTATTTCATTAGACAGCAGAAAACTGTCAATTTTACTCTTCTTTTTTTGTTATCATGTCTATTGCCAAACTCATCAATCATCAAATGATTTCTATGTTAATCAAGAGCTCTTTCATTAGGCTGCAGAAAATCTTCAATTTGGAGAGATAAGAGAATGTTATAAATGGTAAAAATAAGATGATAATCATTAAAAAAATACAAAAAAAAATTTCCAAGACAATAAGAAAACAACGAACGTCATCATAACATCATTCCTCCATGGCATTCTTTTTGCGTGTGACGATAGGTACTTCTTCGTTTTCAGGATTCGTGACACCCGGTTTATAACATCAGAATCAGCTAACGTTCCGTCAAAAATTTTAGAGTTTCGATTATGGACGACCAAAAAAAAAGTAATTACCAATAAAGCATCTCGTCGGTAATACTGAGATCCATATTCAACATAATTATCAAAAACTCATCAATCATCAAATTATTTATACATTTATCAAAAACTCTTTCATCAGGCTGCAGAAAATCGCTATTTTACTCATTTTTGTTATCTTTGTTATAGCCAAACTCATCTTCAGTAAATGATTTATACGCTTATCATGAGCTCTTTCATCATACTTCGGAAAAAATCAACTTTGCTCCTCTTGTTTTTTTTCTAACTATGGTTATAGCCAAAATCGTAAATCAGAAAGTGATTATTATGTTTATTAACAATTTTTTCATGAGGCTGCAAAAAACCATCAATTTTGCTCATTTTTTTGTTATCAAGGTTATAGCCAAACTCATAAATCGGCAATTGATTTCGACGTTTACCAAGAGCTCTTTCATTAGGCTATAGAAACTGTCAGTTTGTCTCTTTGTG
>NW_003302551.1:328000-331378 GCF_000004255.2 Arabidopsis lyrata subsp. lyrata
ATTTATACGTTTATGAAGTAGGTCTTTCTATATAGACTGCTATCTAAATTTGTTATCATGGTTATAGCCATACTCCTCATCATCTAATGATTTTTACGTTTATCAAGAGTTTTTTCATGGGTCTGTAGAAAATTGTCTATTTTGCTCCTTTTTTTTCCGTTATCATTTTTATATCCCAAACTCATCAATCAGCAAATGATTTCTATGTTTATCAAGATCTCTTTCATTAGATATGTAGAAAACTATCAATTTTTGCTCTCTTGCCCCGCCCTAGCCAAACTTATATATGCAGTCAATTATTTTTACATTTATCAAGAGCTCTTTATTAGGTTGCAGAAAATCGTCGATTTTGCTCTTTTTGTATTAGTATCATGGTTATAGCCAAACTCACCAATCAATAAACGATTTCTACGTATATCAGGAAACACCTTCATCAGGCTACTAAAACCGCCAATTTTGCTCATTTTTTTTTGTTATTATTATTATTATATCTAAAAAAATTAATCAGCAAATGATTTCTACATTTATCAAGAGCTCTTTCATTAGACTGCAGAAGAACTGTCTATTTTTCTTTTTTTTCGTTATCATTGTTATAACTCAACAATCAGCAAATAATTTTTATGTTTACCAAGAGCTTTTTCACTAAACAGTAGAAAACCGTTAATTTTACTCAACTTTTTTTGTTATCGTGGCGATAGCCAAACTCATCAATCAGCAAATGATTTCTATGTTAATTAACAGCTCTTTTATCAGCCTGTAGAAAACTTTTAGCTTTGCTCATTTTTTCGTTATAATGGTTATATACCCAAAATTATCAATAAGCAAATGATTTCTACGTTTATCGACAGGTCGTTCTTCATACGGCAAAAAACAGTCAATTTCCTCTTTTTTTTTTGTTATCATGGTTATAGCCTAACTCATCATCAGCAAATAATTTCTAGGTTTATCATGTGATTTTTCATAAGCCTAGAGAAAAACGTCAATTTTGTTCTTCTTTTTTTTGTTATCATGGTTATTGCCAAACTCATCATCATCTAATGATTTTTACGTTTATCAAGAGTTTTTTCATGAGACTGTAGAAAATCGTCAATTTTGCTTCTTTTTTTTTCGTTATCATTGTTATATCCCAAACTCATCAATAAGCAAATGATTTCTATGTTTATCAAGTTCTCTTTCATCAGAATGCAGAAAACCGTCAATTTTTGCTCTTTAGTTTTGTTATATCCAAACTAATAAATCAATAAATAATTTTTACATTTACCAAGAGCTCTTTATTAGGTTGCAGAAAACCGTCGATTTTGCCCCTCTTTTTTTAATTATCATGTTTATAGCCAAACTCATCAATCAACAAACGATTTCTACGTTTATCAGGAAACACCTTCATCAGGCTACCAAAACCGTCAATTTTGCTCATTTTTTTGTTATTATTGTTATATCCAAACAAATTAATCAGCAAATGATTTCTAAATTTATCAAGAGCTCTTTCATTAGGCTGCAGAAAAACTGTCTATTTTTCTTTTTTTTCGTTATCATTGTTATAACTCAACAATCAGCAAATAATTTTTATGTTTATCAAGAGCTTTTTCACTAAACAGTAGAAAACCGTCAATTTTACTCAACTTTTTTTGTTATCGTGGCGATAGCCAAACTCATCAATCAGCAAATGATTTCTATGTTAATTAACAGCTCTTTTACCAGCCTGTAGAAAACTTTCAGTTTTGCTCATTTTTTCGTTATAATGGTTATATACCCAAAATTATCAATAAGCAAATGATTTCTACGTTTATCGAGAGCTCGTTCTTCATACGGCAAAAAACAGTCAATTTCCTCTTTTTGTTTGTTATCATGGTTATAGCCTAACTCATCATCAGCAAATAATTTCTAGGTTTATCATGTGATTTTTCATGAGCCTGAAGAAAAACGTCAATTTTGTTCTTCTTTTTTTGTTATCATGGTTATAGCCAAACTCATCATCATCTAATGATTTTTACGTTTATCAAGAGTTTTTTCATGAGTCTGTAGAAAATCGTCAATTTTGCTTCTTTTTTTTTCGTTATCATTGTTATATCCCAAACTCATAAATCATCAAATGCTTTCTATGTTTATCAAGTTCTCTTTCATCAGAATGCAGAAAACCGTCAATTTTTGCTCTTTAGTTTCGTTATATCCAAACTAATAAATCAATAAATAATTTTTACATTTACCAAGAGCTCTTTATTAGGTTGCAGAAAACCGTCGATTTTGCTCCTCTTTTTATAATTATCATGGTTATAGCCAATCTCATCAATCAACAAATGATTTCTACGTTTATCAGGAAACACCTTCATCAGGCTACCAAAACCGTCAATTTTGCTCATTTTTTTTGTTATTATTTTTATATCCAAACAAATTAATCAGCAAATGATTTCTACATTTATCAAGAGCTCTTTCATTAGGCTGCAGAAAAACTGTCTATTTTTCTTTTTTTTCGTTATCATTGTTATAACATCTACAATCAGCAAATAATTTTTATGTTTATCAAGAGCTTTTTCACTAAACAGTAGAAAACGTCAATTTTACTCAACTTTTTTTGTTATCGTGGCGATAGCCAAACTCATCAATCAGCAAATGATTTCTATGTTAATTAACAGCTCTTTTATCAGCCTGTAGAAAACTTTCAGTTTTGCTCATTTTTTCGTTATAATGGTTATATACCCAAAATTATCAATAAGCAAATGATTTCTACGTTTATCGAGAGCTCGTTCTTCATACGGCAAAAAACAGTCAATTTCCTCTTTTTTTATTTGTTATCATGGTTATAGCCTAACTCATCATCAACAAATAATTTCTAGGTTTATCATGTGATTTTTCATGAGCCTGAAGAAAAACATCAATTTTGTTCTTCTTTTTTTGTTATAGCCAAACTCATCATCATCTAATGATTTTTACGTTTATCAAGAGTTTTTTCATGAGTCTGTAGAAAATCGTCAATTTTGCTTCTTTTTTTTTCGTTATCATTGTTATATCCCAAACTCATCAATCATCAAATGTTTTCTATGTTTATCAAGTTCTCTTTCATCAAAATGCAGAAAACCGTCAATTTTTGCTCTTTAGTTTTGTTATATCCAAACTAATAAATCAATAAATAATTTTTACATTTACCAAGAGCGATTTATTAGGTTGCAGAAAACCGTCGATTTTGCTCCTCTTTTTATAATTATCATGGTTATAGCCAAACTCATCAATCAACAAATGATTTCTACGTTTATCAGGAAACACCTTCATCAGGCTACCAAACCGTCAATTTTGCTCATTTTTTTGTTATTATTGTTATATCCAAACAAATTAATCAGCAAATGATTTCTACATTTATCAAGAGCTCTTTCATTAGGCTGCAGA
>NW_003302551.1:332330-534755 GCF_000004255.2 Arabidopsis lyrata subsp. lyrata
CTTTTTTTTGCAATCTAATTATAACTCAATAATCAGCAAATAATTTTTATTGTTTAGCAAGAGCTTTTTCACTAAACAGTAGAAAACCATCAATTTTTGCTCTTTTGTTTCTATCCTGGTTATAGCCAAACTCGATCATCAGCAAATGATTATATGTTTATCAAGAGCTTTTTCACGAGCCTGCAGAAAACCATCAATTTTGCTCTCTTTTTTTGTAATTAAGGTTATAGCCAACTCATCAATTGGTATATGATTTCTACATTTATCATGACCTCTTTCATCAGGCTGTAGAAAACTGTCTATTTTGCTCTCTTTTACTGTTATCATTGTTATAACCAAACTCATGAATCAACAATTGATTTCTACGTTTATCAAGAGCTCTTTCATTAGACAGTAGAAAAATGTCAATTTTGCTCCTATTTTTTTGTTATCATGACTATAGCCAAACTCATCAATAAGCAAATAATTTCTAAGTTAATCAAGAGGTCTTTCATCAGGCTGCAGAAAACCTTCAATTTTGTTCATTTTTCGTTATAATGGTTATTGTAAAACTCTTCAATTAGCGAATGAGTTTTACGTTTATCGAGAGCTCTTTCATAAGACTGCAGAAAACAGTCAACTTTGCTCTCTTTTTTTGTTATCATGGTAATAGCCAAATTTATCATTAGCAAATGATTTCTACGTTTATCGATAGTTTTTTCATGAAGTTGAAGAAAACCTACAATTTTACCCATTTTTCGGTTATAATATTTATAGAAAAACTCTTCTATCGGCAAATAATTTCTACGTTTATCAAGATCTCTTTCATAAGACTACCAAAAGCTGTCAATGTTGCTCTTTCTTTTTTGTTATCATGGTTATAGCCAAACTCATCATCAACAAAAGATTTCTACGTTTATCAAGAGCTTTTTCGTGAGCCTGCATCAAAACCATCAATCTTGCTCATTCTTTCCGTTAACATTGTTATAGCCAAACTCATCATTCCTCAATATTTATATGTCATCCAGACTCTTCCTCGGACTTACGAAGCCGCCATTTTGTCTATGTTATACTGTTATCATTGTTATGGCTAAACTCATAAATGAGAAAATAATTTTTACGTTTTTTAAGAGCTCTTTCATTACACTGTAGAAAACCGTCACTTTTGCTCCATTTTTTTGTTATCATGGTTATAGCCAAACTCATCAATCAGCAAATGATTTCTACGTTTATCAAGATCTCTTTCATCAGACTTCAGAAAACCATCAACTTTGCTCCTCTTGTTTTGTTATCATGTTGATCAAGTTAAACCGGTTGGACCAGGTTTTCAATTTCAGTTAGAAATTAATAATAAAATTTTGTATCTTCTGCAGGATGAAGGTTTTTTTCTAAAGTAACTTAACTATATTGTAGTTTTTTTGTCAATAGTTATCAAATAATTTTAATATTAATTTTAAAATAAAATATACATGATGGACCAACCATTATATATCGGAATTTAATTGACCAATTTTGAATCACTAATGATCTTACTCATTTTCTATTCCGTATACCAATGCTCTCCACTGCGACCAATGTCGTATCTCCTTCCATTGCAACATTGTATTGCTTCACTATATAATTCACCATGGCTGATTCCGGTTGATGATAACACAAAGACAAAGCAAAAGTGATATCAGAAACGTGACTCTCAAGTAAACCGGAAAATCCAAAAAATTAATACTTATATATATTGTTGCCTTGAACACAAAGTAATAAGATTACCTTTTTGACATATCAAAGTTTCGGAAAGTCAACTTATATTATTTTCTTTTCATAAAGATTTGTTAAAGTTTTAAATATTTTCAATCACGATAGAGATAAATGGCAGCTTTAATTATTCTTTTAAAAATTAAATAATTTGAAATATATATATATCTTATGTAGTGTGTTTCTTTCACTTCAGCATGACTTTCATTAGTCTCTGGTGACGGCTGAAACGACTCGTCTCGAGCTTCTGCCGTCGTCTTTTATTCAAATTGTTTATTTTACTAAGTACAAAAATCGACTTGGCTTCCTCTGTTGAGTTAATCAGAGTCACGCCCTATTTATAAATTAGTCTCCCATCTTCCACTATTATTTTATATGCTTCTCTCTCCATCTGCGTGTTTCAAAGAAACACAGAGGTTATTGAGTATTCAAGAGTTATAGCTAATCATTATGGTCGAGTCAAATCAGATAAAAAGAATGGATGTGAGCTCTTGCTCGGGTGTTTCTCAAGATTTACATCTTTGCCGTCTCCTATATCCAACATTTAGTTTCAAATCAGTGAAAACAGAGTTTAGAACACATTCAAGATAGGAGGATCTAAAGATGGATATTGGATCTAAGTCCGTACCGGTAAAAGAATGGATGTGAGCTCTTGCTCGCTGACCAGACATCATAATAGAAGTGCAAGTTGTGGCCATAACGATGATGTGGGTCAATCTGTAATTTCAAGAGAGGGGTCATTATATTAGATGGTCATTAGATTATAATAGATCAACGAAACCAAAAGGAACTAATAACTCTTGATCTTGTGTTTTGCTACTAAACACATAGATTTGTTTCTTCACATGTACTTAGCTTGTCTTTGATAAAAAGTTACAAAAAGATATGGGGACTTACAACTTCAAGCCAATGCTAAAGAGCTAATTTTTGAGTCTTTTCATCTTTAGATAAGCCTTTCCCAACCTAAAGAGTGAGATTCACGTTGGTTTTTCATAATAAAGAGAGATATAGATATACTAACAACACCTTGAGTTATAAGTAAACAGAGATAAAATGATGTCAGACGTTAGCACCTCGTTTTCTAGCTCGCGCCCATTTCGAAACATCGCCTCATGTTTCTCTTCTTATAAAAAAAAAAAGAACATAGCTCAAATCCAGAGCATCACCCTCTAGAGTCTTCCACCTACAACATTTCAAGCAATACCAATTAGGGTTAGTCTAATCATCTTTAAAAGAAATTAAAAAGAAGAAGATGGATCAAGTAACTCACCAGAGCTCCTCAACAACGATGGCACAATCTGTAAAATTCCTTCTGGTCATGTAACTCTTGTACACCGTTGTAACGTAGTTGCAGCTGCATCAAGTTCGGTGAGATCTCTTACTATCCATAAATATAAAAAAATAATGGATCCACCGATAATGTAAAAGAAGATACTTAATTGATGCATACGATATTAGATCTCTTAGGGTATTTTTAAAATAAAGAAAAAGAAGGAGGAACAACTTTTCAATAAATTAATCTGGCACTAACGAATCCGTATATTGCACGATCAAAAGCAATCTCAAAATATTTTAAACCTAATAAAAATTGCGTAACCTAAAAACAATTCACTCAACTTTTTGTTTCAAGAAAGCAAATATCCTAAATAAAATATCTATATTTTTCGTATGAACCCATCCCTGGATGTAACAGAATCATAAATATGAAAGACAAAATGAAAATATTATTTTAAATATACGAAATCACAAATTATTTAAAACAAAACAAAAAGAACCAAAATCTCAAATATCAAACAACTTAATCAACTGATCATTCACAACCAGAGAAATCAATGTAAAAGTAGAAATACACCAATATGAAAACACAACCACTAATAAAAAACAATGATACCTCTACAATCTCAACTTTGAACTCGTCTTGGATAGCCGCTCATAGAGAAAAAGGATCAAACAAACCCTAATATTTTTGGAGAATTTATGCTTGACTAAAAAAAGAGAAATACCACGTTTACAAACTCTAAAACGTGGAAACATTGGAACCTTAATCTAAATTATAAATCCATAATGAAAACAAATTATATATAAAAGATCGAATATTACCTATCCACCGGTTCATAAAAGATCGAGTATTACCTATCTATATATATATATATATATATATATATATATATATATATATATATATATATATATATATATATATTTAAAATATTCTCATCTCTAATACATACAAAGTAGTATGCAAAGAATAATCATTTTCCAAGAGCATGACCAATAATACTTTAAGATTTTCCAAGAGCATGACCAATAATACTTTAAGATGAAAAAAAAAACAGAGCAGAGTTGAGCTAGGGAGAAGAAGAAGAAGTCGTAGTTATTGAGATGTAATACATAGCAACATCCCTCTTCAATGGAAGATCAGGTAATGGTAACTCAAAATTCAAGACTTGTATCGCTTGTTTTATCGAAGGTCTCGAGCTTTTTTATCAGGATGAGCACACCACAACCCTAAAACCAGAAGACACTCAGCTTCTTTATTATCGAATTCATTACCCTATTTCTCATCAACAGACGAAGTCATCACTTCTTGTTTTCCATAAAGTTTCCAAACTTTCTCCACAAGACTCTTCTCATTACTCTCTGAATCACTGTTATCTTCTTGCGTTCGTTCCAGCGATTTTCTCCCTGTGACAATCTCTAGTAAAACAATTCCAAAGCTATATATATCAGACTCTTTACTCGCACTTCCTTTCGTTACATATTCATGTGCCATGTACCCAAAAGTTCCAGCCAATCCTGTTGTATGGGAACCATGTTCATGGTTCATAACCCGAGCCAAACCGAAATCACCTAACTTTACATTGAAATCACTGTCAAGCATTATATTGCTTGCTTTGATGTCTCTGTGCAGTACACATTGATCCCATTCTTCATGAAGATAAAGCAGAGCAGAGGCTAAACCAAGAGCTATCTTGTACCTTATGTCCCAAGAAAGTAAATGGGGTCTTTTGCCAAAGAGGTGGGAGTTCAAGCTACCATTTAGCACTAACTCATATATCAGCAAGAACTCGTTTTTTTCATTACACCAACCAATGAGTTGCACCATGTTTCGATGTCTCAGTTTGCTGATGATCTTAACTTCATTTAAAACTCTTTCTTTCGCTGCCTTGAATCACCGGATAATTTCTTCACCGCAACCATTGTATTGATTTCTTTCAAATTTCCTTCATAAACCGCTCCAAATCCTCCTTCACCTAGCTCTCTATGGCTTGAGAATCTGTTGGTTGCTCACACAAGATCTTTATAAGAAAACTTTCTTGGTCCTGCTTCCCTTTCAAGATCTTCGTTTATCGATATCATGTTTGCTATATCTCTGTCTTTCTTTTTTCTTTGCTTCCGTGACCAAACCACCACGATCGTGTGGACCAAAACTATCAGTAAAACAAACCCGGAAACCGAAATGCCAACGACCAATCCTATCTTGCTATCGGCTTTCTCGATATCCAAAGTTGAACTGAGCTCCCATGATAAAAGTCTATGTTCCTCTGTGTTTCTTCCAGCAGCAGCTATAAACCCGAACATTACTTCTGATGGTTTGCGAGGTCGATGATGTAAGAAAGGCTTGAACTCTCCTTAGGATCAGAGGTTGTTAATTAGCTCATAAGCCCAAGTCACACTTAAATTCTTAGTCACAGAATCATAAGAGATCTTTGCATGACCAATATCTTGGCTGTGTTAGCTTGCATTCCAACGTTTTCAACATCGATGTGTTCTTTCCACACATCCAACCTGCAAACAAACGTAAAAATAATTAATATTTCAATTTGAAGAAATCAGAATCTATAAAAAATTAAATCATGAAATCAGTGTCATCTCAACATGAAGAAAACAATCATAATCATTCCATAGTAAATTCGATTCATTAGAACCAAAACAATACAAAATATATATATTATCAAAACTATATGTTTAGGTTAACGAATATGAGTTTTAATGGTGTGGCCGAAGCTCTATATTTATACCTTAATATCTAGGGCAAACCGTCATAATTATTTCTTAAATTTTAATTTTTAAAAATTAGAAATTTTCTTGATAAAAATATCCGTAATATATTTAGAATTTACCTTACTATTTAAAAAAAAAGAAAAAGAAAACGAAAATTCCGTATTCTAAATCAAAATTGAAACAATCAAACCCTAAAGTTTTCTCTCACGATTACAAAATTTTTTTAAAGCGATTGAATTGCTTAAAAGCCCAATATCTATTTAACAATTTCATCACGATAGACATACCTATGCAATCTCGACCAATCTCGTTTTAGAGAACTCTGTTTTTTTCGAGCTTCAAAAGAGACCCAGTATATTTTAGAAAGTAAATTAATTAATGTTAGTTTCAAAAAAACAAAAAGAAAATCATATAAATAATTCATAATAAAATACAAATATATATAGTTAGATTAGAGATTACCTTCTCGTACTCATCTAATCCCACACATTCCCTTTCTCTTTCCTTAACAGTTTCCCATATCAAAGACTCAATATGCCTCTCTAGCTCATCAATCTTCCCGTTCCCATGCTTCTTAGTCCCGAACACAACATATCTTGCAACCACAATTTTCAACAACATTACATTATATATGTTCATTCACTTAACTTGATATATTATATAGAGAAATTATTTTGAATCCACTTACGTGAAGCCATTGAGGTGAAGAGGATGTTGTTGTGAGTGATGGCCTTTTGAAGACATCTAAGCTTAGGTGTAATTCACCCCCGTCGAGTACGTGTACACTATCCCTAAACATCATTTTTTCCAATAAAATTATTCATACAAAATAAATATATAATAAATTCTCAAAGCGAACTTAGAAAAACGGTGAGAACCAAAAAAAAAAATCTTAGTTTCTCTCAGTCAGCACAATTGATCATAAATTATTAACGATCCACGCGTGATCATAATCCAAACTCTGTACATAACAGAAAGAAACACAAACATTTAAATAGGTAAATAGATGTAAAAATACCTTTCCAAACCTCGTTCTGTTATCATCAACACCACTTTCGTCCAAAAGCTTTGTCGATAGAACCTCCCACGCTCTACAAAACTGAAACACATACCAAAAGAATCAAATCAGCAAAACAATAAATTAACAAACTAATGTAAAAAATAAAACAAACAGCAAACAATATGCACACGACCTCTAAAGGTAAATGAAAACAATATATGCATGACAAACAATTTGATTTATCAAAATCGTAGCTGTATAAAAAAACCATAATGGTGAAAACTATCTAATGGGCACAGAGAAAATAATACCTAATTCTCTGGCCGATCAACAATATATATAGCTTTAAGATTAGGGCAAACATCAATTATTATCTTAAGAAATTTAACTTTTTAATTAGAAACAAAATCAGAAAACTAACAAAAACGAATATTAACTACTAAGATATAGAATTATCTAAAAAATTAACAAATAAATTTAAGTTAAGATTCCATAATCATTAAAGTCGAGACATTATGACATCCGTATCCCCAACGATTACACTATAAAATAAAAAAATTTAAGGGTGATTAAGACTAATCATCTCAAAACACGATTAGACTTATATACCCTTAACAATTAAGAACAAAAAATTTCGAAATTGAGGGTGTTTGAGACATTATTATAGAGATCAACACACGATTAGACTTATATACCCCTAATTACGAAGAAGAAGAAATTTCGAGAAGAACAATTCATTAAGGGTGTTTAGGACAAATCATTCCAACTTTTAACCACAGGCCTCCAATGCCCTAACTTTGAATGTGGTGCGTTTCTACTTCTCAAATAATTATTGTAGAGATTTGTTCCAGACCAATATCTTATCCACTTGTCTTATATATGTGTATATATATATATGTTCTTAATCTTTGAAAGTACACATACTAACATCGATTAGTTAAAACTTCATATGGTAAAAACACCTAAAGGCCATTTTTATATTGAAAAAATAATTTATTAATGTTTGGCGTCAAAGGGATGAAACCATTATATTTATACCCTACTAATAATTTTATACAGTAGTAAATTCATTTATGCACGAAAGAAAGTCAAACATGATTGATAAGTAGCTTCTTGTTTTGGTAACGTACGTATTTAAAAATTTTAAAAAAAAAACAATCGCTTGGATTTTACCACATATAGACCAATATTTCATGATTCCAAGTCATTAACAATTGACAACAAAATCATGATACCTAATCATATACGTAATCGTAATGTACTAATGTGGATTGGAAATGTCAGTGCAAAAGTCTTGTGACAACCTGATGTAACAAGTACCGACGTCGTTTAATTTATCCACCAGTAACATCAGTAAGAAGCACAACCCAAAAAACGTCGTCGTGTTTGTCATCAAATGGGTAAGTAAGGGCAATAATGTCATTTAGATTCAACCAACCACAGCACTGGAACGGAAGCCCAACCCAAAGACAAAGACAGAGAGAGAGCGCTTCCAGTCGATGACAATGGCGTCTTTAGCCTTGAGAGTCTAGATCGAGTAAGCGAAGTCGTTGAATCTCATCGCGATTTCTAGCCCCAGGTACTCTATATTGAATCTCTCAATGTGCTTTGGTTATCGCTAGAGGACGTTGGATCATAGGATTTTTGGAGTTAGGGTACAATTAGCTGAAAATTCCTATTTCGAAATGCCATCTCCTTGAGGTTAGCAAGACTGTGGAACAAAAGCACTTAGCTGATGCTTGTAAATAGTTTAGGTTTTGAATCTTCCGGCTCTGTTTCGAGAACTGGCAAGTTGGTTCCCTTTGAAACACTTGATACTGTTGTTGAGGTCTTGTAAAATTCTGTATGAATCATTGTGTTTGTGTTTCTTTCTCTTAAACCCTTAAAAACAATTTGATATTAAACAATTTGATCAAGTTTACAAGTATTTATACACATACTTACTTTAATAGTATGCAGTTATTGGCTTGTCTTATTTGATAGAATTGGCTATAGTTGCTTGGACCTCAGAGTTTTGATCAGTTCCACTGACTATGAGCAAGAAGCTGTTAGCTTATAGCCTTATAGTTATCATGTTCTAATGATCAAATGAACTATTTAAGAACTTACTTTTTGCAATATTCATGACTGTTTCTGGGTGATTTCGTGAAGCTCTTCGTTTGCAACTTCAAGCTTTTATTCTGGCTGATACCTTCGTCTGATCTTTTAGTCTCTAGTGATGACCTCAATATTCTAGGACTTTCCTTATTTCATTGTTGGGGAAACGCTGGCTTATTGGTTTTGCAAGGGAATGACCGAGATTAATAGAAACTATTTTTTCAACTGATTCATATATGTTGCTTTATTAAACATTATCCATGATACATATGTATTATATATTTATATTGCTGAGTTCACAACTAATTGTTACTCTATAACTATCAGGTTTTTAAAGATCAATCATTTCCTGAAAGAGTAAAACACAGTGAAGATGTAAACACTGAGAGCAGAAGAGACCAAGACCACAAGCGCTAGCACGGTATGAATCGTCAAAGCATTGCCGCAGGAGAGAAGCCCGAGACGGAGTTGGATAACATCAACAATTGACAACAAAAGAAACACACAGCCCAAGATACATCCACCAGCTGCACCAAGCACACCGAAACGAAGCACATCACTATTGATATTTGCTTTAAACACTTCGTCCGTTTCTTTGCTGTTCAAAAGGTTGATGGATAGCTTTATCCCTTGAGCCACTAGGGAGGAGAAGAGGAAGAAGGCAAATGAGATGACTTCAAACACAACGAGGTCCCGTTCCACGTCTCGTCCAGCATTGCACTCGGATCTGTCCGTGAGGCTGAGGTCACGTGGCTGGTCGAAGGAGATTCCGACAAAGACTGCAACCGTGAAGAGAGAATTAGCACTTACAATCCCATCGAGAGCCGTAACATGAACACTCGTGGTCGATGCGGTTGAACGGCTGGTGTTGCTGTTGCTATTGTGGTTGCTGCTCGTCTCTATGTCGGAATCTGCCATTACCAATGAATCTCTATTTTTTTTATAGCTTAAAGCTTCTATTAATGGTGGTGGATCATAATCTTCTGTTGTGTTCTTATGATTTCCTTTTGAATTGATTTGGTAATGTTGTTTAAGAGTGGGTGGTGTTTGGTTTAGAACGATTAGCCAATGGAAAACGATAGCTCTATGTTAAATGATAATTAAATCTTTTTCAAGTCTTGGAAGGTAAACACACTTTTCTCCTTTTGTTATGAAAGAAAATGGTTTCTTCTAGTAACCAAAACTTTGAATTCTATTCACATGTAAAACAACACAATATCAAATTTACACGTTAACTTAAAACGGTGTTGCGTATTTGAAAAGACATTAATATATTAATCACAAGATTAAACAACCAAGAATAGAAAGAAACAAAACTCAAGCTTGTCTTGGCTGACGTGGCATGTTCTGAAGTTTTCATTGGCTGGATAATTCAAGAGGATGAAATATAGAAACTTCTTAAGTAAAAGTTTCAAACCACACAAGAGAAGGAGGAGGCAATGGCGGTCTTATCCACCATCTTCTCCATCACCAGAGCTTCAACGCCTCTTATGGCGTCTCTAACTAATGACTCACCGTCTCCACTTCCTTCTCCGTCGAAGAAACCGGCAAACCTAAGCAAAGTGAGCAAACAAATGGGAAATCAAAAGCAGCAATTACGGAAGCAGCGACGAGGCAACAAGCCTTCGATAGCTCAGATCGAGCGAGCATTTGGCGCTGGATCATATCGTGATTCCGAAGGGTAAAGACACTAATTACCATTGCAAAATGTGTACTTATATAATTGTAATTGGGCGGTTTTGAAATTTTTTTTTTTTTTTTTTGCCCCATGAAAGGGAAATGGATATGAATACGGTATTCGATGAGCTTCTATTAGGCCATGCTAATAAATTCGAAAGTAAGCTGGAGAAGAAGCTACGAGAGATTGGCGAAATCTTCGTAGCTCGAACAGAGCCTAAGCTTCGTTCTTCTGGTTAGTTTAGTGATTATAATCTCATGCTAGTCATCACATCTAAATTCCATAACTGCGTTGGCTTAATGGGATGATTCATTGATGTTGCAGGGAAACCAGTTTTGATGTTTACACTTCAATGGATTCTTCCCATATGGATTATGTCTCTGCTCATAGCTTGTGGAGTTATCAAACTCCCTTTTAGCCTCCCATTACTTGATGACTTGATCATGTGATTCTACCACAACACACTTAATTATATATATACTATACCATGTCTCGTTACTTCTACTTCTAGTGATCTTATGATAGATAGCTTGATAAATGCATCTGTAGTATTAACCCATTTACGCGATTTCGATGAATTTCTTTACGTACTAATCTTTGGTTATAATGGTGGTGTATGCACAATCTTGCAGCTATAAATAGAAAGTTTTGACAAAATGGCATGTCAATTTGTTTATGTTCCCCCACTTCATCATCGTTTTACATGTTATAAATGAATCGAAACTCTATATTTAAAATAAGTTTTGTATAGCAGCAAAAAACTCAATCAATACCTATATAAAAATCAGTATGTTGCTGTGAAAAAAGGAAAGAAAGTCTCTCTACTAATTGGACGTTGAATTAGAATACGAAGCTGGCCAATTTACGTAGTTAGTGGTAGGTGGCCAACAATGCTCACTCTCAACATCTGTATTATCCACCGCATTTCAAAAGTTATTTTGAATTCTTAATAAATAGTAGAAGAAATAATCGTCATCAATTTAGTATAGTATAAGAGCATCTCTAGACTAGTACTACATTATTGAAATAACTAAATATATACATGGCTTTGTGATTTTATTATAGAAAAAAAGTGCTCAACAACAGATGATAATCCAGAGGAGCAGATTCGATTCTAATTAGTACTGTCAGATTTTCCAGTATTTATGCTTTTGCGTGACCCTTTAATTATGAATCCCATTAAGCAAATAAACATTATTATGAGACCGATTTCTCTTTGATCAATTATTTAAATCCTGTCTTTTTTTTTTTGTCAATTTTATTTCGTGTAGTCAATAAAGAAAATTCAATTAATCTTATTAACGGACAGATAATAAAACTAAGCATTAAGAAAATTCAAAATTGGCTATTTTTTTCATATAATTTGACTCATTTTATTTATTTAATCTGAACAAATTGACTTTAAATTAAAAAAATAGGACAAAATTAAAAAGAAACGGAACGCGTCCTCTTTTTTTTTTTTTGGCGTCTTCACTTTTCTTCTCTCTTTCTCGATAGTCTCTCTGTGAATTTTCCCGTGAATTTTCCCGGAGCTTTTCTCGGGAAAATAATCTAAAGAAGATTCGAGATTGAGACACGTCATCTCCGGTTTCGTAGAGAGATCTGAAGAAGGAGTCTCTCCTATTGTAGTTTTTTTCCGATGGGAACGCTTCAGTCATGGAGAAAAGCTTACGGAGCCCTAAAAGACTCCACCAAAGTCGGCCTTGTCCGTGTCAACAGCGAATACGCCGTACGCTCTTTCCATCGATTTTCTTTTGTCTATTTCTTTAATCTGAAGAAAAGAAAATCTCCGATAGATTCGGTTTTTAATTTCTGGAATTTTCATTGTAATTTTTAGGATTTAGATGTCGCCATAGTCAAAGCTACCAATCATGTTGAGTGTCCTCCCAAAGATCGCCATCTCAGAAGTGAGTGATTCACTTTCTCGGGATTTCTTAGATCTGATTTTCTTCTTCTCTGAATGAATTGGTTTCTTCTATTGTTGCAGAAATCTTCGCTGCAACATCAGTGACTCGTGCTCGAGCAGATGTTGCTTATTGTATTCACGCTCTTTCCCGGCGCTTGCATAAAACCAGGAATTGGACGGTACTGATTGATTACTCTCTTTTGTGTTCTTGATGACATGATCTTTAATGCTTGAAATTGTGTGTTTGAGTAAAGCATTTTGATAGTTTTTGAAGTCTATTTTTCTCTTGTGTTTCTTCAACAGGTTGCTTTGAAGACACTAATTGTTATTCATCGGCTTCTAAGGGAAGGAGATCCAACTTTCAGAGAGGAACTATTGAATTTCTCGCAGAGAGGGCGAATTTTGCAGCTTTCTAATTTTAAGGATGATTCAAGCCCTATTGGTAAGTCTATTTAGTGTTTCTGCTTCATGTGTGTATAGAGAGTTAACGTTCACTGTATGCTTTTATGTTTCTCTTACAGCCTGGGATTGTTCAGCTTGGGTACGTACTTATGCACTATTTCTCGAAGAACGGCTTGAATGCTTCAGGGTTTTAAAATATGATACTGAGGCAGAACGTCTTCCCAAGTCTACCCCAGGGCAGGATAAGGTATCAAATGTTGGTTTACTCTTTTTTTTTGGTGTTCATACCTCCTTTTCTTTTCTGATTGTTTCGGTTTTGCATATTGCGGATGGCCAGGGGTATAGTAGAACCAGGGATTTAGATGGTGAAGAACTCTTGGAGCAGTTGCCAGCTTTGCAGCAGCTTCTCTATCGTCTCATCGGTTGCAGGGTACTTTTTCTGATGTTATTAGTTTCTGTTGTTGATAGTTTGTGACATTGTGTTGTGGCTGCACTTGCTGATCAATGAACTGTCTTGCCCCTTTGCTTTTTTCAGCCAGAAGGTGCTGCTAACCACAATCATGTTATACAATATGCACTTGCTCTGGTACGGAACAAATTATCCCTTGTCCTAGGATTAACATTTCCACAACTGGACACAGTTGTTGGTGTCTTGCTCTACAAAAGCGAAGCTCGAAAATTTCTTAAATTCTTTGTCATCGTATGATAGGTGTTGAAAGAGAGTTTTAAAGTCTATTGTGCTATCAATGATGGAATCATCAATCTCATTGACAAGGTAGGTCTAGTTTGTCTTTTTGCCATCATAGCTATCATATCTCTCTATCTGCTTTCCTTTTTCCATACTTAATTTTTCATATATTGCAGTTCTTTGAAATGGCAAAACATGAAGCCATCACTTCCCTTGAGATATACAAGCGTGCGGGTCAGCAGGTGATTTTGTTGGACTGTTTCAGTTGGTATATATTTTACTTGTCGCACATTTTGTGTGTAACAAGGGATAATGTGTTTTTCAGGCTCGTAGCCTTTCTGATTTCTATGAAGCCTGCAAAGGATTGGAACTTGCAAGGAATTTTCAATTTCCTGTTCTAAGAGAGGTACTAACTGAGGACAACTTATGATAAATTTAATTGGCAACCATTGCTTGTTTCTGTCACTTAAAACATTACTTTACATTTGTTTACTTCAGCCTCCACAATCTTTTCTGACAACAATGGAGGAGTATATTAAAGAAGCACCGCGGGTTGTCGATGTCCCAGCGGAACCACTGGTATGTATGCATATTTTCTCATATTAGTGATCCAATGTTTTTGGTCTTTTGGCCTTTTTTCTGTGTCTTATTTGCTAATGAAGTTGTCTACATTCAGCTTCTAACATATAGGCCGGATGATGGACTGACTGCCGAAGATACTGAACCGTCGCTTGAAGAACGTGAAATGTTACCTTCAGATGATGTCGTTGTACCTGAAGAAACAGAACCTTCTCCCCCGCCTCCTTCTTCAGCCAACGCTCAGACCTTCATTGACAACGATGATTTACTGGTGAAAATTCTATTATGATCACTTTATGATTTTGATTTCAATTTTGTTTCTTACTGCGATTCTTATGTCTCAAGTTCTACTTGTTCAATTTTCCCCACAGGGTCTGAACACTAGTGCTCCTGATGCATCAGTTATCGAAGACCAAAATGCACTTGCTTTAGCCATTATTTCAACTGATGGTGAGCTTCTTGTTGGACCATTTACATGTCTACTAATATTCTGCCAGTCTCGAGGATTTCTTACTTTATTTTTTATTTCCTTTTGCTGACTCATTTCTGATCTCTCTATTCCAGCTAATCCTTCAACGCCTCGTTTTGGTCAAGCAAATGATTACGATCCTACAGGATGGGAGCTTGCCTTGGTGACAGCACCTAGCAGCGATATCTCTGCAGCCACCGAGAGGAAATTGGTAAGCATTATTCTCTTTGTTAAAATTAATGCCATAGGTTTAAAAACAGTAGATCACAGAAATCAACGCCAGTTAGTAGTTACCGGCTAAAAATTTGGCTGGAAAGTTGGGACTTTAGATGTTGAATCTTTAAATCACTGATACTATGAACCTTGTTAATAGAAAATTAGTTAGTTCATAATAAAAGAGTCATCACAAGCATTGTTTTACCGAAATTTGCCAACCTTGAGACTAGGAACCTTGCTATTAATCTAGCTATGGACGTTGGAAGTGGAACCGTGAGAATAGGAAGTTCATTGTTGGTCTAGGTGCTTATATAAGAGGATAGTGTGTAAGGCTGTAAGCTAATCTTGAAAAACCATTGTTTTTGTGCATCAAAATCAAAAATGTTTAGGCTGGAGGGTTAGATACGCTTACACTTAGCAGTCTATACGATGATGGAGCCTACATAGCTTCCCAACGCCCTGTGTACGGTGCACCAGCTCCCAATCCATTTGCGTCCCATGACCCTTTTGCGTCGTCCAATGGTACAACTCCCCCACCTCAGCAGCCAGCGGTCAACAACCCCTTCGGTGCTTACCAGCCGACATATCAGCATCAGTCCAACCCTCCTACCAATAATAGTAACCCATTTGGTGATTTTGGGGAATTCCCGGTGAACCCGGTATCACAGCAGCCAAATACCACGGGTTATGGTGATTTTGCGGTAAACCAACATAACAACCCGTTCCGCAGCACTGGCCTCATTTGATCATGTTGTCTATTCACGTTTGTATCATCTTCATTGGTTTTGGTGGAGGGAAAGAGAAAGAGGGAAATGGTTTTTATTTGTGAGTAATAGAACCACATGATGATTTGTTTGATGATCTCTTTTGTTATTGCTTGTAGAAAGATTATATATAATGCATATATGAGTTAAATCCCCAAAAGAACATTCTTAAAATTATTACGTTCATGTGTTATTTTGAGAGCTAGCTAAAAATGTTTAGTTCTAATGGGCCGATATGACGTGTCTCGTCTTAGGTTCTCATTTCTATCGTCCTATTGCACCCATTGATATTTCAACACGCGTTGACATATAACACGCCGAATTCATCGAATTATTGGCCCAATTGATTCTTTATTCACCTTTGATATGATGATAAAAGTTCAAAATCAGGGATAATAACGTAAATTCACAGAAGTTAATGAGTTATCATCTTCATCCACGTCAGCGATCCTGCAACATAGTATTCTGATAGTCCGATAACCGTCAGATCATCTCTCGAATTCCGATACCCCAGCCGTCCGATCAACAAAAACATTTTTTATTTAAATCATAAAGAAAACCTAATTTTATTTCCCTTTTAAAATCCCCACACAGTTTCTTAGCTTCAGCGCAGCAACAGTACTCTCTCTCTGCGAATTCAAGTTTGACATGACGACGCCGGAGAGCGATCCTCAACTAGATCCAACGGCGGCGCAGAATTTTCCATTCTCTCTCCCTCCGTACCCTAAGGTATATTATATTAGATTAGATTTTGAAACGCTATTTATGGTGATTCGATTTCTTTGGATCTGAGAAATTGTTTGTTTACCTCTGTGGATTTCAGATGATTATGGAAGCGATCGAAGCATCCACCGACCCTTACGGATGCAACAAAACGGCGATTGCAAAACACATCGAATCAACCAAGATCACTCTACCTCCATCTCACATGACGCTTCTCAGTTACCATCTCAATCAAATGAAACAATCAGGTCAGCTCATGGTTTTCAAAAACAATTACATGAAACCAGATCCTAATGGTCCTCCTAAACGTGGCCGTGGCCGTCCTCCGAAACCTAAACCAGAAGCCGGTTCAAGCCACGTGGCGACGGTTCCAGCTCCGTCAGCTTCTCCGTCGAGGCCTCGAGGTCGTCCTCCAAAGTCTAAGGAGGCTCCGTCGGAGCCAAAAGAAAAAGTACCGAGTGTTTCGGGAAGGCCACGTGGACGACCACCGAAGAAGCAGAAGACGGAATCAGAGACGGTTAATGCGACGGATGCACCGACGGCTAAGCCTGAAGGTGAGCGTAGAGGTCGTGGAAGGCCACCGAAAGTGAAACCAGCTATGGTGCCTGTTGGTTGTTAGAGTAAAATGCAAATGCTCCTTCGATAGAAAGATAGTTTTTTAAAAAAATAAAATTTAGTATTTTCCTAATTTCGTTTTAATCGTGTAGTTTTAAATTTAATTGTGTGTGTTCGTTATTGTTTAGGTGGTTGATTAGAGAATGTAATTCGACTTTGCATTTGGTGTGTGATGTAAATTTCGGGTCATAACCCTTTTATAAAGTTTGTTTCAAAAAAAAAAAAAACCCTTTTATAAAGTAACGGTTGGTGAAAATATTCGTTTTGATACGTTAATAAGAGTGATTCAAGAAAATTGGCTTTTTAGTAAAACAGTAGCAACAATTAGAATTGGTGGCGAAACAGTAAAAAATTATTAACGTCTGTTATAAGAAGTTCAATGAATGTTGGAGAATTTGGTAACATGATTTCAAAATTAGACAAACAGAATTGACAAGTTTTGACTTTTGAGGTGTTGTAGTTCAGGCGGGAGGTAGAGGTTTCAAATGATAGCAAAAGTTTGGAAACGTAGTTGGTCCCCCAGTTGGATTAATGAATGAGAGAATACACATGGTTGGATTGTGGTATTGGTAACCTTTCACAGTTTTGATTGAAAAAGGTTGTGTTTTGGTTTAAACTTTGAAGAGAAGAGGGCCTAAATTCAATTTCTTGGACCGATAATGGGCCTAAGGAATTACCGTTAAAAGGAAATTAAAAACACTTGGGCAACGTCTTTTTGGCTTTTTGCTAATTGCTTGTTTGGTTACTGTTTTAGTTTTCAATTCGTGTGAGGGACCATAGCTTTTTACCATTTCATGTTAAAAACCATACGACTGTTAGGGTCGGATTCCACCCACACTGAGTCCGAGCTAGGAAATAATACCTCGGGCCGTATCATCAAAACCGGCTCGGGGAACACTGCCGAAACAGCTCGGAATCAATCATTGAACTGGCTCGGAGAATGTCGATTGATATGACTCGGGTCACCTTATACCGGCTCGGGGACGTTTGCCACGACAGCTCGGGAACCTATATGTCACCATGCCCGAGCTGAGCTTTCCTTCCACCCCGAGCCGACCTCACAAGTAGCCCGAGCCGCTTCTCTGAGAGTAGCCGAGCTCAATCGACGAAGAGTATCCGAGCCCAATTTGATGTTACCATTCTCCTGAACATGTGAACATATTAATTCGTACATCTTGAAAAACCAACGAACAAATTAAATGTTCTAGCTAGCAAAGTTACTAATTATATTGAGACTAATCATATATCCGAAACTGCAAAATCCGTGCTCAAAATGGTACATACCTGTTAACGAAAGCTTAAAAAACTAGCACATACTACTATAATTTTTTTTGTATATATATATAGATAATTTAAATTTTCGGATCAAAATGTAAGAGTTGTGAGTTTTATATACATATCAAAGTTGCAACATATCTATACTAGTATTTTAACAGTAACATAACTTAGCATAATAAAAAAAGAGAATGAAAAGACAAACGAACATACGATTATAGAAGAAACAATCTTTAACATACAAAATTCTCACTTCTAGTTCTATCTATATAAACAATTAAATAATAGTCAGATCTACAACAGTACGTATGTAAAATCAATTAACAAACAAACCTTGAAATCTTGATAATATTCCAAAGAAGAATATATAATAAAGCTTTCCAAGTTCCAACGATCTAAATATCTTTTTTGATAACCAGTAGTAACACCTTTTCATATGTACACGAAAACCGGCATGTAGTGAACAAAACCAGTGTGATCAGTTTGGACACAGTGCAATCTCGTGAGTAAAAGACAGATGTTTTTTTTGTTGTTGTTAGGAAGGACTTGAGTGGGACCATTAACAAAAATTTATAGACACACACAAAAGTGTGTATGAAATGAGTATGAACACAAGTCCTACTCATTTCACGGGTCGAGAGAAGAAAAAAACACAACAAAACTTATAACTACTCCATGTGATTGTGAATTTGTGATCTATATATCTACTATATTCATACATACATATTCTTACAATTATATAATATATTTATATATCATCATGCAGTTTAATTAGTAAATCATATATATTAAAGATAAACATCTCTCTGAACCCGTTAAACTCGGATTAAAGCAAGAACCAAATTTAAAACATCACGAAATCGTAATCATATCAACATAACAGAGATGACCAAGCATAAACCCCTAGTACCTTTTAGAAGCTTGCCCTTAACTTTCAGTTTCCTCCCACACAAACTATTACTTATAACTTAGAACCCATAATGTATTAAATTATCAAAAGAAACACTTAAAATCAAAGTTAAAACTCCTCATGGTCTTATGATCATGGAGCTCCATTGTTGGCATAAGTGTTAACAAGGGCAAGAGCATTACTCGTTAACCTCTTCACTTCCTCGAGCCTATCACAAACAGTCGTCTTAATCAATCCTCCTTCGTCCATATCTTCAAATCCATCCGTACACGTGTCCTCATCCGTCAATGCTGCACTCATCCACGTCTGCACGTTACTCATCTGAAACCTAAACGTTTCCACCGACCTGCGAGCCGCAGGGACGCTACCTCTGCCGTTCATGTCGCGTAGTTGTCGGAGAGATCCTCTCATCTCGTCCACTGCATCTTCAACGTTGGAAACGCAGTCACGGATTACGGCGGAAGCAGTTTGGTGGCCATCGCCGGAGTATCTAGCCGCAGAGGTTACGGCGGCGGAGCGTGAGAGTTTGGAGAGATAAGCCGCCGTGGATTTGGCTTGCGATAGTGAAACGCCGATTGCGAGCTTGGCTAGCCTCGCCGGACTGTCTTGAACGGCGGAGGCGTAGCCGGCGAGTGACGTGAAGCAGACGTCTGGATATAGAGTAGCGTTGCAGCTTGTTCGGATGAAATCTAGATCGTTGGTTGTTGTAGTGTTTGGTCGTGGAGGCAAACGGACGGCTGAGATTGATCCGCATATGAAGAGAAAGGTGGTGAAGAATAGAAACGTCGTCGGATGACTTTGGCCTACCATTTTCACTATTTTCCGAAATTGCTTCTTCTCCTGTAAGATTTTAGAGGAGTGATTGGCGGTTTATGTAGGCCTTAGGGATGGGTTTTCATGTTACAATTTTATCCATCCTTAGTATGTGGATTTACTAGATTGCCACTAATCATTTTGTCTGAAATGTGTGAAATCACGGATTATGTTTTCAGTTAAAAGGGTAAGACCTATATAGTTTCACATTACGATGAGCCTGAGCCATGTCGTTATGGAACTACATACTTTTTGATAGGAGGAAAGTACATACTTGGTCCTATCCTTTCGATAATTCCAAATAAATACATTAGTTCAAGTGTATTTCTACCTCTGTATATATGTATCTAAAAGATGGAGAAAAAGCAACATTAAGACAAATAAACTAGCTAATTTTTCAGTACTCGTATCGAACAATATTGTGTACAAATTGATTTCAACCAATTAAAAATCAAAATTGATATTGCATCACATATGGTCGATAGTATATATTAATTATACAAAACAGATAACTTTTTATTATAGTTATTTTGGGGAATAGTTGGAAAAGATAAATACTTTTTGCGACGAATTATACATGTTCTAATTAAGTTCGAAGTCTTACAAGGTGTTTAAGCTAGTTGGTGGGTATAGAAACTTTTATTTAGGTGACAAAAAACCTCAATATTCGAATGGGAGCCACAAAAGTTGGGAGATTCCATGGAGATTCGCCTACCTTCTTTATTTTGCGATTGTGGGATGGTGTTTTCATTTGTCGTACCAAAGTAATTAATGCGTGAGAGTAATGTTCGGTCACGCAATACTTAAACACCATTCATAATCATCTCCAATAATTTTAACGATACAAATTAGTGCGTACATATATGATGTGAAGGTTCAACAGACGTGAGAGGTTACATAATACATATCCAAAATAATTGATGATAAATCAAATTATATATCTATATGGTTCTTTTGACATGTATTTTCATTTTTTAAGATATAGATTCATTACATTAGACGTTAAAAAAATCGTTTTCCCCCATTTGTTTGAATTAATTCTTGCGCTCTATCTAATACCAAATGAATGTTTACTTGATTATATCGCACAACCTATTGATAACAAGCAAAACATTTCTAACGTATATGAAAACTTATAATCTACAAATTGTAAACCTTTTGTTCTACTATAGGATCTGAAATCGCATTATGGCCATGTTGTTAGGAAATTATCAATTTGGAAATAATTTATTATGGTATTAGACCAACCATGCTTTTTGTGGAGACGTAGAATGGTACTTCTCTGGAAAGCAAATACTTAGGGTTATGATGACTCATTGTTATTGGCGTAAGACATAGTGTAAATATACACGCATACTCGTTATATATAAATTAATTTCCCCTTTTTATCTACGGTTAAATATAGTTGATGTATATAAATATTTTTAGTTTGGTCTTTTGAAGAGTGTTGGCAGCCCCGGTCCAAAGTTTTTTTTTGCAAAATTTATATATAAAAATGTTTAATCATTTTAAAAAAATTATCATTAATCAGAAATTATATTTTAAAAGGCATAATTGTTTTTTATAAAAAAAATAAAAATTGTAAAAGCCCAATTTTTTTAAAATAACTATTTTTATAATAATAAGCCAATTTTTTTCTTCCTAAAGCTCCTAAATATATTTGAGTGGGGGTTGAGTGTTGGCTACTAATGCGATGGAGATGGAGGTAACGACTTCTATTGTCTTGTTTTAAAAGACGGCCATTAACATTATCTATGACTATGAGGAGGGTCCATTTTGGTTTAGTCAACTTTTTTTTTTTTTTTTTTTTGTTGTCAACAGTTTAAATAAAATAGATGCTCAAAAGAGCCATTCCTGGGGAATGTTGTTTACATAAGTGATATGATGCAGTTCAGTACGAATTTTTCGTGCCAAATTATCCGCTTTTACATTTGCGCTACGCGGAATTAAAGATAAAGAAAAATTTGAGAATTTTTCCTTATCACTCTTCAAGTCTTCCAAATACACTGAGAAGGCCGGCCATTCGGTTGGAGAAGATACTATCTTCACTGATAAAGATTAAAAATAAAAAGTTAGTTTGGTTTAGTCAACTTTTCAAGAAACAAAATAAAATCAAATACATAATCATGATTTTAGTTGATTACGGACTTTAACTTTGTAGAAATTCGTGGCGAGATTGGCTCAAAATCTACACTTGATTAGTTAAATTTACATGGGAACATTTATTCTATGATGATATAATTTAAATAAAAATAGATAGGACATAAAGATAGAGGCCACATGGGAACATTTATTCTATGATGATATATTTTGCTCCTAAAGCTCTCTTTAATTACCCACCTACCTGTTTTTTTTAACTAACAACCTCGACCAAATTATTTTTGACAAAAACAAACGATGTTTTATTGATTAATAAAAAAATAATTTACTGGTTCGAGATTTTGAAAAAGAATATTGGATTATTAATGTTCATTTTACTTACAAGTGAATTTGTGAGGTCAAGTGAAAAAAGTAAAAAAAAAAAAACAATATTTACCACTTACCAGCTATCATTCATATCCATTTCCAACGTTCAAACGCCGTGAATTATGGCAGCATAGATGATACAATCATGCACGAGTTGTTTAAAAGCTGTGGTTAGGTTTTGAAACAAAAGTTCTCATGCAATTATTACATTTTCATTTTGATTTCAGACTCTTTTTCAGAGGCAGGTGTTTTTTTTTTCTCCCTTTCTATGGATATGTTTTTATTGTCTACAATATGATAATATAAGAAAATTAATTTAAAACTCATTTGATGAAATCTAAAAATATTCTAAATGAGTTGAATCAACCCATGAAATCATTTAATTAGAAACTCATAGGTTAATGAGTTGAGTTGGGTTGAGTTAACAATTTTAAGGTCTCAACCCCACTAAAATACATTTACTACTTGATTAAAATCATACTCCCTCCGTTTCGTTTTAGTTGTCGTTTAAGGTTTTTGCACACAAATTAAGAAAAGCACTAAATTTTCTGTTTTACCCTTTATTAATATATTTTATAAAAAAATTTCATTGGTCAAAACATTAAAACAGTAGGGATAAAACTGGAATTTTCACCGAACATTTGCTTTGAAAACCTAAAACGACAACTATTATGAAACAAAATTTAAATCCTAAAACGACAACTAAATTGAAACGGAGAGAGTATTGACTAAAATTTATAATTTCAATGGTTATCCTACTAATTTTACAAAAAAATATAACTCCTTAAATGTATTTCTTATCTTAATATAACTTACACCACTCATCATCCTATAAAAAAAACTTTCTTTCATTCTGCTCCACCAATATCATATATTTTTAATATATGCATAATGATCTAACATGTATAATTGTCACTATATTTCTATTGTTTATAGAGTACTAGATAAAGACCCGTCCGATGGACGAGTTTATTTTTTTTAAAATTAAAATCAAATTTAACAAAAAATTAATTAACAATGTTGTAAGTAGAAATTTTTTTTCAAAAGTAAAAACAATATTTACTTTTTCACTGTTGCCTTATTTTGTTAACCACTAAAATTATTAATTCAAAATTATTTCGAATGAAAGATAAATCACATAACAATAATTCATGGTATACTTATATGGAGAACAAAAATTAAAAATATTCATCATAAAGTTGGTGAATAAAACTAAAGTAGTGTTTAATTAGTCACGTTAAAAATATAAAGATGATAAATCGACTAAATTCTTTAGCCTTCCAAGCTAACGTTGCGGGTTCGATTCCTATATATTCGATTGCAATAACTTTATGATTAATCAATAAAAATTAATAAATTCAGAAAATTATAGCACGATGATATATGAATCTTATATAATTCAAATATGAACATAAAAATTGAAATAAACAATTTTGAAATAGTATAATTAAAGTCAAAATATCATAAACAAAAAAGAAGCATATATGTTTCTCACATATTCAAGAATTTCAAATAAAACAATATAAAACTTTACTTAAAATCATCACATATTTCTAATTAGAAAATAATATTGATATAAATAATGTAAATTTGTAATATAAATCATGACACATATCGTTATCTAAAATCATTAGAACTATGATATATTATAAATCTTATATAATTTAAACTGAATGTAGAAACCAAAATAAATAATTTAAAGATACAACAGTTAAACTAAAAAAAAAAATTATAAACATGATGATATATGAATCTTTGATAATTTAAATATGAAAAGAAAAATTGAAATAAATAATCTAACTATACTACAATCATAATTGAGGACAAACAAAAAAAAACAGTTGAGTAAAAAAATATTACAAAAACGAAAAAAAAAATTTGATCTCACATATTTCTAATTGAAAAATAAACTCAAATAAATAATATGAGGATTAGTTTAATTAAATCATCACATATTTCTAATTGGAAAAGAAATTGTGATAAATAATATCAAATTTTAAATTAATATAATAACATATGTTTCCTTTTTAATAAATTTGCATGATTTTTTTCTTGTTTAATTGAAATATAAAAAAACATATAATTTCTTTATTATTATTTGACATTTTTTATAGAAATATTAATTATTTACAATTATTCTTATAATTATCTTTTACATTTTTAAAATTATTTAAATTTGTAATTACTTTCAATTATCTTCTTTTTTATTTTAAAAAGGAAATTTTTGTTTTACACGTGTCAAAATCTAAGATCGATAGATTTGTCATGTCACGATCATATGAGTCATTAACTTTGTAAACCATACTTTATATAATAAGATAATTGTTTAAAACGGTTCGATAATCCTGATCATTAGTGAAACTCTTATCAAGATTAAATCACTAAAATAAAGTTTATCAATATAACATGAATTGCGTGGAATAATGAAAAGATGGAATATAGCTTAAAATTGTTCTCCAAATAGTTTACATATATATATATATATATATATATATATAGTTTTTCACTTAAATATTACTTAGATTTTAATTATTGAAAAGAAAACGTGGTTTACATGAACAAACAAACAAAATTTTTTAAAACCATATTAATAAATATGTATATGAAAATATATAATCTATTGTTATTTGTAATTATATTTTTGACATTTTCCAAAGTACATAATATATATTTAGCAAAACAATAAAAAAATATGTCATTTTGCTTATTTATAGAAAAAGATTAGTTAAACCCTTAATAATTTATATTGGTATCCTAATGATCACAGTTAAAGTATCCTTACACCTTTTTTTTTTGCATGCTTTATTAGCAGACCCAAAATCGCAGTCAAAATCATTGTTTCCAGAATGATTTGACATATATTGGGAAATCCGAGAAGTATGTCCATGGTAAATTTTCTCCAAAAAAAAGAAATTGATATGTAAAACAAATCTGATTTTCAGGATATTTAGAACTTGCATGTTTGATTTTTAAGATATTTAGAACTTACATCTCCTATTTAACCATACCCTCGTTTGAAAATCATAATATCACACGCAATGGAATGCCGCTATAATGCTTCAACAACTTCTTCAAATTTATCCAGTGTGATCGCTTCTATGATGTATCCTAGTAAGTTTGAAGATCTTTTTCACATGTTTGACAAAAAGGACGTGCATCTTTTCTTTCAATTCCCTTCTTGCTGATGAACTCCAATGCATCCTTCACAAGTAGAGGATAGCAAAAGTGGGTTTTTCTAGATAGACAACGTAATTCCGGTCTAGTGAAATCCACCAAGTATCGAGCTAAATACTCAACGTAAGTTGTGTCGTGCATCGAGATGTGTCTCACAGTGGTAACAAACTATGTAGATACAATTGCCCAACAACAATTTAAAGAAAAAAAATGTTAATGTATACTTTTATTTTATTTATATATAAGATGTAAGATTAATTGACCATGTATTGACATACTGTGGTCGCCTTGGTTTTTGACCGTAAATCGTCATTTATTAATGACATATGTACGTGATCCTAAGAACCGAAAAATAAACAGTAGTAAGAAAATGTTAAAAAATCTATAAAGAATATTTTATTTGATTAAATGTTACCTTGTGCAAACTGGATGTTATATTTGCAACCAATGATAGTTATGTCCGATTTAGGGACCGAACCAAAAATATATTGAAGTTGGCACAACTCCACATAGTCCAGAACTTCGTCAACGATGTCGAAATCAGCTGGCACACTTAATAGTTTATCACTATCATTAGTTTCTAAATGTGTCAATTCATATAACTAGTACAAACTTTGAACAAACACAATGTTTGTAATAGAAAATTTGGCAAGAATAACATAAAATAAAAATTAGTTAAAGGAGTAATCATGTAATTCATTTTGACTGTGATATAGTGTGTATAAATTTTAATATATACAAAAGTACCTTTGATGTACATCAAAAATTGATGAGAAGCACTTCACGTGTGATAGGACTGCATATAAACAAGTGACATATTAGAGATTAGATTGTTGAGTGAAATATGACCGTTACAAAAGAAGATGACATTACCGTGACTCACCTATTTTGTTCACAAAACATGAGATCAAGTTTGAAGGTTCATGAAAAATTTTGTACTACCGATTAAAATTTCATATATTTCATTAGGATTATTAGTTCTGCAGTTTCGGAAGATAATTCCATAATTATTTTGCCTACTTACTTCTAGCATAAACTCTCCCTTGAATAGGTAAAAAAAAGGTAAAGTATTTTTTTTGGCATTTTCCAAAGTACATAACTTATGATGCTTAGCAAAATAATCAAGAATATGCCATTTTGCTTATCTATAGAAAAAGATTAGTTAAATCCTTAATTATATTATTTCTTGGTATCCTAATGATCATGGTTAAAGTACCTTTATTTTCTCAACACTATCATTAATTTCTAAACGTATCATTATTTATAACTAGTATAAACTTTGAACAAACACAATGTTTTGTACCATAAAAATTGGCAAGAATGACAAAAAAAAAAATAGTTAAAGGAGTAATCATGTAATTCATTTGACTATGATATCTGGTCCCTAGAGACATCTCCAAAGGTGAAGCTGCGAAAAATTGCCACAAAAATGTCTCATTGAATCAACACTAACGAACGAATATGATTGGTTTAATGTTACTATTATTGGTGACAGCAACAGAAACAATAAATCAAATCTCTCTCTCATTGCTATTGTTCTTCGATTACGTGGGCCTAGTTATGGGCTTCTAATGAAAAACGGCTGAAGTTAGTAATAATATTGTCATTCTTTGCTTACAGAATTTATGTATCGGCTTTTAGGCCCAACATGTTTGAGCCCAAATAGTTCTCGGCGAGTCAAACTATTCAAACATTTGGCTTCTTTGTAAGAAGTGGCATTGATTCATCTGATCATCATTCGCTTAAAGGATAAGAAAGAAAAAAAAAAAAGAGCAGAGCAAATTCTAAGAACTATGATGAGAGAGGAGGAAGAAGAATGGCGATCAGTTCACGAGGTTTTATTGATTGTTCTTCCTTATCTTCATTCCTTGTTCGAGCTTCTCTCTATGACTCGCGTTTCTCGATCGCTCAGAGACGCCATCAGAGACGAAACCGCCTTGTGGACAAACTTCGTTATTGAACCACCGTTGAGCTCTCGTCTGACCGACGATATTCTATCGGAGATCACTTCGAAATCCGCCGGGAAGCTCAAGACTCTGATTCTCCGTCAATGTCTTAGGGTTACCGACAAAGGACTCCGTCGTGTGGTGGATGCGAATCCTCTCATCACTAAGGTAATTTTCATTTGATTGATGATGAAACCCTAGGATTAGATCTATCTGGAATTGAGAATCTGAAACGTTTTCTCTCAGATAATTGTGCCTGGATGCTCTGTATTGACTCCTAAAGGAATCATGGAATGTGTTGAAAGCTTGTCCAAGAACAATCATAAACTGGAGACACTTCACATCAATGGCGTCAATGGCTTTACCAAACAACATCTCTTAGCACTTTCGACTTACCTTTCTCCCGAGGGAACAATCGACGTCGAGGTCTGTCCCAAATGCGATCAAGTAATGATGATTCCGCCTTGCTCAAGAGAATCATGTGTAAGTAAAACTCTGAAGATAAAGATCATTGAGACTCTTAATACCGCTAATATCATGTTTTTTTTCTTGGTTGAAGAACCAGAAGCAAACGAATGAACGCAAGTGCCGGGGATGCTGGCTTTGTATCCCTAGATGTGCAGAGTGCTCAGTGTGCCTTGTTGCTCCAGATACTGAGAGTCAAGAAGCAGCGTGTGGTAATGACGACGTTCTGTGTCTTGAATGTTGGCTTGTGCTTCCCAAGTGCAGGTTCTGCAATAAACCCTATTGCACTATTCACAGCACTCGTCGACATGAGATTGCAATCTCTGATGCTGCGTCTCGGCCTTCGTTTGAATGCGAAGCTTGTTACTATAGGGCAGGTACAAACCCATATGAAGTCGACTATCAAATCTAAAAGAAAAACACTTGTTGTCTGCAACTTTTTCTATTTTGTATATGAATAGCTTGGATTGTTAAATATTCAGCCATACTCATGGATAGAAAAAAGAAAGAAAGAATCAAGCTTTCAACACAGGAATTAGTTACAATCATCGATGATCTTGAAGCCGAACCTACAGGCTACCCTCAATGAACTCCTTGTTAAAAGGAGATGATCAACAAAACTGGGTAGACAACTAGACACAGAGAGAACAAACCCACCGAGCTCTTTTGTCTCAAGTGTTGCAAAGAAAGAAGTTAAAATTTAGAGAAACAAGAATTGAGAGTTGTTGTTGTTCTTTTCAGAGTTTCTACAAGAATACTAAGGCAACGATCAGTAGAAGGGAGAGTAATGTTAAGTCACCGAAAGATGCGTGAGGATGATAGTACTTTGGGATGCATCCAGATGTTGTAGAGTTCGCTGAGGGGGCTAACGCCGTGGTGTTGTTTCCAAGTGTCTGATTGCTTTTTGCACTGCAAAACGTAGAGAAGTCGATACAAAAGAGGTGAGCTTATTTCGTTTGGATATTTAAACTTGAATCTTTTGTGAGCAGAAGAATAAGTATGTTACCTTCCAGGGAACACACATGTTCCTCGACCTGCAGAGACAATCAGAAGAACATAAACCCCATTTTCAGATACAGAGCGGTAGGTATTCTCTTTGGAAAGAGGTGAATGATAATGTTTGAGAGATTCACATACTTGGATCAGTGGTAGTGACTGTAGCAACTCCTTTGAAATCACAGCTTCCTGAAGCTTTTCCCATCTTCTGGTAATAAGCATTAAACGCATAAGTAGAATGTGCAACCACGTCGTCGGGTTCATAACATGACTCTCCCTGCATCAGTGCCGAGCAATCGACTTTCCCTGGACCGCAAGCCCAGTCAAGAGCTGCCTGAAGCATCTTTTTATCAACCTTTTCCTTCGCTATACAAAATGTCTGGTTTGTAGTATCATTTGCCAGAATCGCCCCTGCACCAGCCAAACGCAATGTGTAAACCGGAGTCCCGTTTGTATAAAACAGCCCCCAGTTCTTCTCAGATATCGGTCCTGGCCTCGTATCCTCATTATAAAGCTCGTAGATGTATGTAGTAACTGCAGTTCCCGGGTGTTTTGGCGTTCCAGTCTTGTTGATCACGTGCTGGATCAAATTGCTATTGTAAGTGTTTGCGTTCTCTACAGTTGCGTCGTGCTCAGACGGGCCTCCTTTAGATGGCCATCCGGATTCTGTGACCACGATTGGAATGTTGGTGAAGTTAAGATAGGACATTGCAAAATATGCAGCGTCGACAATTGCATCAAAAACATTTGTGTAATGTAACAATGTGTTGGCGTCTACAGCTTCTTTGTTGGCTTGGAGAGGTTGGAAAAGCGCATAGTCAAGTGGTATAACTCCATTGGACTGAACATAGTCGAAATACGGGTAAACGTTGAGCAGCAATGGCGATCCTGTGGACTGTAGGAATTTGAGGAGAGGGACAATAACTGGATCCCAAGTCTTGTTGAAGAAAGCTTGTGAAGGAGGGAAAGAATCAAGAATGATGGTTGAAGAGTGAGGGGTCGATACTTTGATCTGACGGTCAAGATTGGCGGTGATGAGAGCAGCTTGGATGTATTTGAGGGCTGAGACGAGGACAGACGCTGCGTTTGGTAGGCTGGTTAGGACTTCTGATCCGACCGCGATTGTGGTAATGTTGGTCGCAGGGTAATAAGCAGCTACATTTCTAGTGACCCAATTGGCTGCAGTTGCATTTGATTGGCTGATACCGAGAAGCTGGTCGTTAGGGACTGAGATTATAACTTGAACGCCGGTGTGAGCAAACGCGAGAAGCATTGAGCGGTCTGCGTCATAGAGGCGGACGCGGTTGATGTTCTGTGATTTGAGGAGTGCTACTACTTGTGTTGGACTTGGCATGTTTGTCACTTCAGTACCAATATTCACACCGATCAAAGAATCTGAAATAACATATTAAAAACGAAACAATTCACATGAAAATCCGTAAACTGGTCGATCCAATTCTCCACAATAAGCATTAGTAAAACCAAATTGCTAATGCAAAAGAGTCAAAAAGAGTTTCGTCATTGGCTGGTGCGAAAAAGCGAAAATGCGAAAATGCCCTTACACTGAAGTGTATGGATGCAACCAGCTCCAAGGACAGTTTGGTCCAGTTAGATTGCAGAGTACTACTGAGAAGCATATGAGCTGGGATGCAATATCTTGAGATTCTCATTCCCCATTAAAAAGAATGGGAACATTGGAATATTAATTTAAAAAACTAAGATTTTTCAATTAAAGTCTTCATCTTTCTTGGGGAAAAGTAAAACCCTTAATGACATGAGAACACCCAGAAAAAATCATCTAAAATGAATAAAACTTCCCTGAAATTATCAGATTGTTTTTGCATTAATAGAAAACAAAGAGAACTCATCTATGGTTGTGGAGGTTTTTTTTGGTTTTATGGTTATGGAGTTGTTAACAAAAGATTTGCAAAAATGAAGGAAGCACATAAACAACACATTTTCTAATTAGTGAGCACAAGAAAGAGATCCTTCAGTGAAAAAACACACAAAGAAACAGAGAAAACTTAAACCACTAAAGTAGAAGAAGATTCCACGAGTGAGAGTGAGAGAAGAAACATAGAAAAATCAACAGATTTATTAAGCAAGAAATGGGTTTCTTTAAGTTGATTTAAAGATTCAAGAGAAGAAATTTCAGAAATTATTACCTTGGGAGAGAGCAGAGCTTGCAAAGAGGAAAAGGAAAAGAAGAAGAAGGGCAGCCATTGATGGAGCTTCAAATCTTGGGGAGATGCTTTGATTTGCTTCTGAAGCATAAAGACAAGACAGGTCTCGAGGTTCTCTGAAGTAAACCACGAGAACAAAATCCTACCAAGACAAAAATAATATTTATAAAGAAATAGGTATAGAGAAAAAAAGAAAGTGAGAAATTAAGAACCAGTTCGCTTCAAAAGATTTTAATATATAACTTGAAGCCTAAAGGCTAAAGTTGGGTTTCTGAGTTTTTTTTTTCTGCTGAAAAAGATGTATCTTACCACTAAAAATATTAATAATTTATTTTTCGGTGGAAAAAATTGCTTTTATTTTCGTTTAAAACTAACCTTACTCACCTTTAAATAAATATGTTCTAGGATTCTTTTTTTGTTTCTTCAAATTTATGGTAAATAGATTTTTTGTTTGGTGTATTTTGTAGCCAATGTTTTAATTGTCCTGTGCAGTGGCAGTGAATCACAGTTGATTCAGTTCAACGGTCATCTATGCATTTTAAAAAATATCCTTGTTTCTTTTAATTTATGAGTCTGAACTATTTATATATCACACGAGTAATCATTTATTTCTGTTTTTTCTTTCTTTTTTTGTGCAACATCTATTTTCATTTGTTAACTATTTTGCTGTTTTTTTTCCTTTAAAGAATTTATATGAGAGATTCTTTAATCATTTACAGGCTAGAATTTTTTGGTCAGTCTTTTTGTTGCTTATCTTTTCTCTTTTTATTTTTTCTTGTTATTTTCTTCTTGCCATTTCGGGTCTAAATAAGGTTCGTATCTCTAAAATATTTACTTCAATACATCGTCAATGTTGATAGATAATAAAACAAGTAAAATACAACAATTAAAATAGGATATTGTTTTAGTCTTTCAAAGCTAAATGTTATGTCGAAAAGAAAATGAAGAACATTATATAAATTGTTTTTTTTTTTGGTCAGCAAAATCAATTATCTTTAATTTGTTTATTACTATGTGGGAAAACAATGATGTAAATAATTAAACAGCATTTGGGCTCATAAATGGATTGAAAGATATGTCTGCGTAGGCCCAACATTACTGATATAAACAAGTTCCATTTTCCGGGTCGGGTCATAAGATCCGAATTTGCAAAGGCACTCAAATTTCACTCTCTTTGTTCAATCTAAAACCCTAAGTCTTATTTCGATTAGCTTTCGCGATTAACCTGAGTTTGACATCGTTGAAAATTTGAAGACACTTAAATCTGCCAGAATGGGCAAACCAAGCAAAGGGTTTGGCTTCTCTTCTCTTGTTCGAACAATTATTCATCCGAAGCTCAGATTTTTTTTGTTTGTTTTGGAATGGTTTTGTGTTTGAGATTTGCTTTACCGATGCTAAGTCTGACATAATTTTCACTTTCAGATCGGAAGTGACGACGAAATCTGATAAGAAATTCGAGAAGAAGCTTCAATTTTACACAAGTAAGCTCGGATTGTCTCGAATTCGAAGTTTTTTCTCCTAAACAAAGAAATTGCAATGTGTCTGAAACTTTGTTTGTGAATGCAGAGGTCAAAGATACAGTTACTTCTTTGTCTGTCCAAAAGGAGATTGGCAAGGTAAACACTTCCTCTAGGATTATGTTTCCCATTAGTGAAAGTATCAATCTTTGTTAGAAATTATTAAGAATGTTGCAATACTGCAATTTGAGTCCATTGTTTAGTTCAGGCATTGTAGGAGTTTTTAAATGAGCTTACTTCTATTATGGAGTTGGTTGCTATTGTGAAAGCTTTGAACTTTTTATATATATGTATGATTTGCTAATGAGGGTAACTCTAATTACGGTTTGTTCAGAAGAAGAAAATTCGCAGCCGTCAAAAGAAGTTAAAGGCGTATGATCTCACCAACCTCTCGGAGTTTCTTCCTGAGTTTAATGCTTTGCAGAAGTCAGCTCTTCCTGCACCCGAGTTGAAGATGAACTGTAAAAGGAGACAAAAGCTCGTGTAAGTCTCCATTTCCTTTGTTGTTTAACATTCTTTGTTGTAATTTTCGTCTGAAAGGACTGTGTTGTGTGTTGTTTAGATTAACGGAAGGGGAAAGATTGAACAAGGTTCTAGACCATCCAGCTTTTCAAGCTGATCCAATTGGTTCGATATTTCAGCATTTGCAAAGTCAACAGCCACCGGAGGAAGAGAAGCCGAAGAAGAAGACTAACACAAATGGAAGCAAGAAAAGGAATAAGAAAAAAGGAATGGCTGAATCCATGGATTTCTGATCTTGTCCTATAGAGATAAATTTACTTATGTTTTGTTTTGTTGTTTTGTTATAGTAGTAACAAAAAACATGATTTTGGAAATGAAGAATCTTTAAATTTGATCCTTGTTATTGTGCAAATGACACAAATTTTTCATAAACCTATAAAATGTGCTCGAATCACCGACACAAATCATCTCATTAATCACACCATACACGAGAGAAACCTAAATTTGTAAAATTATTTTATGGTTTCAAGCTAAATCTTCTGTGGAACATAAATGATCACGAGAGTGGTTCACTGATCTCCAAGAGTTCATTGCGGAGTCCTGTAAAGACGAGAGAGTCTGTTTCTATCGGTCTGAACTTGATGAGCGCTGAAGGAACAAGCTCTTCGTCCTCTAAGGTTATCGGTTTCTGTCCCGGGGCTGGAGTATGTGGAATCACACGCCGTTTAACCAGTACAGGATCAAGAAGCTCAAACTGCAAACTTGGTTCTTTCAAAGCAGAGCTCACAAACTGAGAAGACAACAAAAAATCACAGAAATATCAAAAACTTTTGCCTTGATCAAGTAAAATCTAAAATGGTGTGTGCCATTTAAAGAGATTACAGATTTTAACCTCGTAGAGAGCAATGGTAGGTTCCCATGGAGCAAACACACCTTGAAGCACAACTCCGTCTGGAAACTGCACTCTTATCATACTTCTTTTGTATCTCTTTCTAGCTGCTTTTGCTTGTTTCTCCTTATAAGATCGAGGAATCAAAAGCTGTGATTCCGCAATCTTTTTCCTCCGTAAATCCGCTTCTCTCTTTATTTCATCCGCCGAGAGACTATAGAACGAATCAGGTACCTCTATTCTCGATGCTATGTTTTCAGAAACCGAGAAAAAGACATGAATCTGAACCAAGAAACAAAATAAAACCATTCTAAGAACAAGTCTCACCAAAAATGTGATCAAGAAAAGAACTATACCTCTCTATCTATCTTCTTTGGAGCCACAGGTTCCATAACCTGAACAGAAGATCCTGAATTCTCTGTCTTTCTCTTTTCTAGAAACCCGACAACTTTACTGATCAAATTCGATTGTTCTTCACCAGGAACATCCATAACAGCCCAAATCTCATCATTTTCCTCTTTCAATTCAAATCCAACTAACTCAAGAAGCTCAACACCTCCCGCAACATCACCAATGGCTTCTTTAATCTTAGCATTGCTCATTCTAACTTTTCTAAACTTAGCATTCTCAGGTTCTTTAACTATGTTCTTAAACAACCTAAGCAAAACATCAATGGAGCTCTCACTTGGCTTCCCAGAGAGATACACAACCACAAGTTTCTCGATTTCGGATTTATCATTATCCTTAGTATCATCCTTCTCAAATGAAGACTCGTCTCCATTAGTGTTCCCAAGACAGCTCTCGACATGAACAGAGACTTCTTCCTCTGACGTGAATGGATTTTTACAGATCGGACACTCAAACATATTCAGAGAATATCCGTTCTGAGATCTGTTCGAAGACGTTATCAAAGCACCGTACGGGTCAAACCCATCTTGTGGAGCACGAACCGGGTCAGGATCCGGGTTTCTCGTTGACCCACTAATCTTCTGATCGGAGGAGGATATGGGTTTCTCAGGCAACGGCGTCGAAGTCGGATTCGAATTGGGTCTGGGTCTAGGATTCGGATTGGGAGCTTGGGAAGAGTTAAACCGGTTATGAATCGGGTTAACGGGTCCAGGTGCAGAGGAAGAAGAAGATCCGAGAACCCTACCTTGGCCTTTGAATTTGCCGGAAGAAGAAGAGAGATTGACTTTCTTCATGAATCCCTTTAGCTTATCTTTAACGTCATCCATCTTCTTCTTCTCCCGTGTAATCTCAAGCTAAACAAAAAGCTACAAACTTTTTAAATTATAAATCTGTGTCTGAAAAATCAGAGGATGATCTTGTTTGTTCTTTGGTCGTCGAAGACTTTGTGTTTGTTCTGTTTTGCTTTGCTTCTCTTCGTAATTAAGCCGAATAAAAATTTGACCTTGCTGCGTCATAATTCTAATTAATGGGCCTTTTTGGGCCAAATCATTGTATTGATTATTAATCCAATGCACTTAGATATACCAACAAGTATGTTTCTTTGGGTCATCTCATATTGGCCCAAGTTAGTTGATAAAAAATTTAAAAAAAAAATTTTGGACGAAGTAAAGTTGATAAACAACAAAACCTTTGCACTACATATCTAATTTGATTTTATTTTTTGGATTTTTATATTTAAGAATAGTATTATCTAATAAAACCACACACAAAAAAAAAAGAAGGTTTTTCTGTTTGCAATAGAGAAAAACATAAGATACAAATGAAATTGTATCTAAAGCTTATCACTCTTTTTGGTTGATGATGATGGGAATGAACTCGTCCAACTTTTGGAAAATTTAGTTTTGTTCCTTACCTATCTGTTTAATATAAAACATCAACAAAAATCATAAAAATAATCTTTATTAAAATCGAGACTATACAGATGATAAAAAATTTACGCTAGGAAAGTCATTGTGTTAAAAAAAATGTACATGTCAGTACTTCAACCAAATATGCATTAAATTATCACATTTTTAAGACATTGGTCTTTTGGCATATGAGACACTCGTGGATATATGCTCAAAAACAAAGACGTCTCGTTTTGGATTATATGATTTAACATAGCCTCTTAGTGAGATTGTTTTTGCATTGTTGAATTCAGTCAGTGAAGTACTGTGACACCCTCTTTGTATGAGTTCCACAAGTAAGACATAGAAGTCTTGAATCCAAAAGCACCAACAAAGACGACAAAGGGTCCGACGGTTCTTGAAAAAGCCCTAGAAGCTGTGTGGTGATCATATTCCCGGGCTGATAAAAATATTGCCTCCTCCCCCATGGCACAACGCATCACACGACACTCACACCTCTTCGTCGCAGTCACCAAATTTATTAGCTTATCCACCTTGTACGAGGAATCATCCCAATTTTCAATCGACGCTCCGGTCGAAAAGAAGTAGCCTCAATGAAATAGGCATACAACGATTGGTTGCCAATTGTCTCGAACTGTTGTTGTACACTTTTATTTGATTCAGGTAGTAAAACCAGTTTTTCTAACACTGGGATAAATGATGACCATGTCTTAGGAAGTTCTTTAATATATGCATGTCCTATAATGACAGCATCTACAATCGTATGTATAATTTTATAGTAGACAATACTTTTTTCCTTAATATGTTTTTTTTTCTCTCTCCATGTTGAGTCTAATTATATTCTTTCATTTCTTGGTAATTTTTTTATTCCATGTTCAAAATTGAATTTTTTATTTCAATTTTTACAACATAGTTAAATAAGCCATGGCTACTTTAACATTGGATCGAAAACGCAGTGCCATATTTGCCACATAATTTTAGCAACCTTATTTGTTTTTTTTTTTAATAACGTAAAATATAAAGGAAACATAAAATCAAATGATGTAATGATCCACACACAAAAATGTTTTTTTTTGTTTGTGTAGCTGCATCTTTTTTGGCCTAGGATAATATCGAACGCATAAAAATGAAAAGAAATACAAAAAAAAAAAGTAAAACATTTCAAACAAATTTTAATCTACTTCAGAGCATAGGGCGAATAATTGATGATAGAGACTGTGTCACGTAAGCTGATTGTTCCACCATTTATGCTTTTAGTTCTCCCCTACTTTTTTTTGAAACATAATGATATAAATTTGAACACTTTTTTTTTTGACAGCGAAATTTGAACACTTTATAAAGTTCTGTTTACTAAATATTCATATATTTTAGTATGATTAGTATCTAATTCAATCAACTATACCTACCATTGACATTATTTTACTTTAAATCAACGGGGATGCGAGAATACGCTGTGATATGAGTTAAGATTATATGCCTTTAGAAGGGGTTTCAGAACTTAGTTGTACGAACATGAATATACTTGTTTGATTAATATAGGGTTTTTAGTAATAAAACCTCTCAACTAAAGATAAATCGTAAGAAAACCTCTCAATTATATATTTAGTAGAAAAACCCCTCAACTTTAAATATGTTCATGTAAATTCCCCACTGTCTACAGTGTCGTAAAAATTGGACGGATGAGAGTTCAAATTAAAACGTAACGTTTTTCAGAATCTCTCCTAATCGACTTTTACACCACACAAATTTCAGAGAATCTTACTATGATAAATTAGGGCTCATCAATTTAGATTTTTCACTTTGTGAATTTTGGAGCTTAGTTTGATGATTTATAATCAGATAGAAGAAGATTTTATTGTTTTTGTTTATAATTCATGTTTTTTAAGTGTATATATGTCGTTTTTCAGTTTCAATTTAACTGTCCTCCGTCTAATTTTCATGACAATAGAGACAAAAGAGAATTTTCATGAACATATTTAATGTTGAGGGGTTTTTGCACTAGATTTATAGTTGAGGGGTTTTTTTACGATTCATCTTTAGTTGAGGGATTTTATTACTAAAAACCCATTAATATATAATAGAAATGATACACCGATGCGTTTTGCAAATGAAAAAGCTAAGAGAGAAATTGAAGATAGTAATAGTTTTGAAAGAACAAAAACTATTTATATACTGGAAACAAGAAAATGTATAGCTAGTTTTGGTTTAGATTCATAGAACAGAAACATACATTGTTTTGTCACGAACGGTAACACAAAATGTATAGCTAGTTTTGGTTTATGATAATATATATATCGTAAATAAATTGCATATGCGCCACTTTTAAATGTTCTTACGTAAAGAGACGATCACAAATCTAAACGGCGAGAGTTTTCTATACATTTGAAAAATAGTAAAACTTAAATTAAAGTGGGTCAAAAAAGAAACATCCTTTAGGATTATAGTGGAGAATATGAAGAATCTCTTCGCTTTTCTTTCTCCTTTACGCATTTAATTCTTTAAAAAACATATATTGATGATACAAAGAGTCAAGATGCGAAAGGCAAAAGCCCATAACGTTATTTACTTCCCACCTGATATATTAAAAAAACATTAATAGATGATATAAACAACAACAACAAAAAAGTCGGATCATAGTGCCTTATCTTTGGGCTCCATTACATATAGATCCGTTAATCATAAAAATATTTGATTGTGATGATAATGTCTATTAGATTAGTTAGGGTAGGGATGGGTCATTTTTATTTACCTTTACCTCTCTCGCACGATTTTGCCATAAAAGAGAGAAATACGACGAGTAACGTAACTCCAGCAATTAAGCCAACTATGATTGCAAGTGTTTTCTCTATCTCATCGTCATCATTGTTACGACTCCCACCTAATTAAATCCCAAAAATAAAACATTTTTAACAATACAATTATCATAAATATTACATTCATAAAATATAAATTCTATGCAAAGAAGAAGTTGAACATAAACAAAAAACCAATCTTGAAAATAGAAACCTCTACTAATAAGAGAAGATAAAAAAACAAAAACAAAAACTTATAATTAATTAAATACTGTATAAAAAATCAAATAAAAACCTTAAGAGAAACAAAAGCAACGGAGCAAAGAAGACATTACCGTAGCCGTTGGCTCTAGAGTGTCCTCCACGCGCAGAGTAACGCGCGTAGCACTTGGCTAAGTACACGTCACCCCAAGCGGCTCCTCCACAATCCGATCTCAGCCGTCCGATCGCTTCCATCAAACAGTCTTGACACTCGGTCGCACTGAGATCTCCGGTGCACTGCGCCACACCTTGTAAATTCCCTGACACTCCTACTCTGTATGAACCACCGCTACTCGCCGCTAAATAACCCACCACCGAGTCTCTACGATTCAACTCGTCCGAGTTATAACCAACCGGTGGCCCACAACGGCGAACCACCACCGTCTTATCTTCCACGCCGAGGAACGTCGTGTTGTCGTATTTAACGAAACAGCCTTCGAGCTGCAACGCGCCACCGCACGCCATGGCGCAGAGACTCCCGAGTCTGCTAACGGCTCGCGCGACGCATCTTGCGCAATCTCCCGAGCCGGAGGATAGATCGCCGCGACACTGATACAATCCGTAGACGGAGGAGATGTCGCCGGAGATTCCGTTGACGGTGAAGTTGTTGTATGTGTAGAGAGAAGCTGAGCTAACGAATGAGGTTAGTAGCGAGTTTACGTTTGACTCGTAAGGCGATCCCGGAAAGTACTTTGCTTGTGAGCAACCACCGTAGATGAAAGTATCAACGGCGGCGGATGAAAATGTTCCGAGAAGTGACACGACGGCGATAAAGAGAACTAGTTTTGTAGCGAACATGACTTTCGACGATTGCTTTTTTTTTTCTCTCTCTGTCTCTGTGGTATGTGATTCGAGAAAGTATGAGAACGTCGCAACTTTTTTTATGCTTGGTGCGTTACTATATGATTATGAAACACTTTCATTATTTTTATCTTTTTATCATCTGTTTATCAGTTTATGGTTTACTTGGTAATGTAAATTTTTTTGTATTAAAGTACTTGGTAATGTAATCATGCGCTGATTATTTTTGTTAAGTTAATTTTACACACATGCATTCCCGATTTAGGTGATCTTTGTTATATGAACAGATTTATCAGAGATTATAACTATTATCTTTTGATCACTAGGATTATTTCAAACTATTTAAACTGTGCCAGAATGAAAAATGTGAGTATTTTATTACCAAATATCAGAGTATTTTTTTTTGCTAGAGGTCATTTTTACATTATTCATCATATTTTTTAGCAAATATTCTGTATATTTCAAATTGTTTAGGATAAAAGCACACATTTTAAGAAAATAATTAATTAATTTATTTGTTTTGTGTTTTTTTATACAAAACATGATTTAATATCTAACTAAAAATAATCTAGTTAATAAAATTTACTGCAGAATATAAATAGTCACAAAATTGAATGTATTTAATGCTTACGATAGAAACTTGTTTTTTTCTTTCTAAATCATCTTTTATTGTGAAACACTAAAACAAAACAAAATGCCTAAAACATCATAAAATATGAAACAAAAGGGAGTATCTATTATCTTTGCTAAAAAAAAAAAAGAGAGAGTATCTATTATCAAAATTAGTAGAACCAATATAATTAATTATTAATAACTTGTTACTTAATAATAGTTTACAAATTTATAAGTTATAAATTAAATAATATACAAACTCTTTTTAGTAAGAGATTAGCTTAATTAACTTTACTTAGTTAATCTCTTTAATATATGGCATAGTTTTACTTGCCAAATAAAAAGATTTTGGAGTAGTTTAATTTGTTTTCCTGTCTATTTTTCTTGATTAATTTATATTTTTCTAATATTATCTGGTTACTTCTCTTTCTCTATAAGTGGTTAATATCAGTATTTTGCAATAAATTAAAGAACTTAAAAATTATAATTGTAACACTCATTTAAATAATGGGGGAGTTGAAACATGTAACCAGTGTCCAAAAAAATTATAATTGTAAAAACTTAAAAATTACAATCTTTGCCAAATAAATAAAAGTAAATTAAAAATCTACTACTTAAAATTACGGTCCAAAAAAGATAATCAAAATTCAACTCCGATTTTAAGAAAGTACTTTAATCCATTATATAAGAGATAAGTTATAACACAATTTGATCTATATATGTTTTTTTTTCATCAATATAACTCAATTTTTACTTTGACCGTAAAACTAAAACTATGAATTGTTCAACTGTTTCCACCATTTGTACCATATTTTTGGTGTTTTCGATCCATTTTGAAACTTCTGTTGAAGGTATAAGGTCGCAATCAGCGGAAATGTTGAACAAGAACCTTAATATGGCAATGAAGGACGTCGTTTTATTTAGTTCATATGGCAATTTGTGACTTTAATTCATGTGAATCAATATAGGCCCAAATTTAAATAACGGGCCTCACCCAGCTGCTCATGCATGGCATGGCACAGCTCAAATTTTAATTCATGTTTTCATCAATTTGTTACAAATAAAAGTTATAAAATAGTTATATATCCGATGTAAATTTGTTAGAATTCAATGCAAATATGTGAACGCATATTTAAAATTACTTGTAACAAAGAAATCTTTAACGAACAGAAACACAGATATAGTATATACAAATTTATCAAATTATTTTAAGAAATTGGGATTAAAAATTGGGTACGAGAATAGAAAAATGTGAAAATTGCTTCTTTACATATGTTGTATTAGTAAAAAAAAATTAGATGCTGTTAAATAAAATAGCAATAATTAATTCTTCAAATGAACCAATAAAACGTAAGAATTGATCAAAACTCTTCAACCACTAGATTCCCACAAATAGATTAAGTTTAAGACATGGATCTTTCATATTTTTCCAAAACTAATGGTACTAAAATCAACACAGCAGACTACCAAATATTTGCTTTTTTATTGCAACCTCAAGTTTTTTTTTTTTTTTAATAAGCAAACAACCTTGCTATACTGGATAATAATAGTATATTGAGTTTGATTGATAAGGCAAAGCGGTACACAGTTTTTAGCAGTACAAAAACCGATAAACGATATAGAAAAAATTAAAAGCGGTAGTGGTAAAACCGTAAAAGTCTAAGAGATATGGGTAGAACAAACTGAAATTTCTTATTTTGTATCGTTTTTATGGTTGGTTACAACGAAAGTGGTACTGCGATAGGATTTTACCAATCAAAACCATTATTGTTATTGTTATAATTATTTAACTAGATGTTAACCCGCGGTACACCGCGGGTCTATATTTTTATTAAATAAATATTCAATATTTTTTTAAGATGATCTATAGATATATGCTGTTGTTTTGTTTGATTTAAATGTATAGTACATCGCGAAATGATATTTTATAACTAAAAATTTTAAGTTATATTTGTTTTGTTAATTTTATTTGATTGTAAATTTTTGGATTTCACCCGTACTATATTATCTCGTATTAATATCAATCCAAAACCGTCAATTTTAGGATTTCACCCGTAGTATAAAGTTTAAATATTTATAATGTTTAAACTTCTTATTAAAGAATCGAGATGCGTTTTTGAAAAAATATTAAATTTTAAGTTGTATTTGTTTTGTTTAGTATTTAATATTATAGAAAAATATTTTGATTGTTAATTTGGAAATTCAACATCATTTTGTTTTTTTTAATAATATTTTTATTTAATAATAAATAGGTATATTAATACCATTAAATCAAAGGTTTGTAATCATAATTGGAAACAAATAATGACTTAAATGCGATTTAGTAAGGTTGTAAAGAATATGCCATTTATGTAGATTGATTGTTGGGATTAGTTTCCAATTAGTTTTATTTTTGGGATTATAGTTATCCCAAATTTTAAACTAATTTAGATTTTATAGTTTTGTTTTCATAAATAAGAAAATTATTTGTTCACCCACATCAGAAAATATTACCCAAAAAAAATTACGTAATATTAAATAAAAAATTAAATAACTAACTATTTTCATTTGATGGTCTAGCCAAATTATTATTACTATTTATGTATTTTAATGACAAAAATAATTTAGAAAAATAACAAATATTAATTTTCATAACAAATCAAATTATTTTTCGTAAGAACAATTTTCCCCAAATCAATTTTTTACAAAATATTTATTGTAATCAAAATATTTATTGTTAGAAGTAGTTAAGGTAAATAACAAATATGGTTAGTTTGTAGATATCATATATAATTAGATTTAGGTGTTAATTAAAAATTAATGTCGTTTGAAAATAAAGGAACATTATATACTTAAGGTATGTGAGATGTTATTTGTATTGATTTTGGTAAAAATGGAGTTAATCAATTAGGTATGGTAAATGCTAAGTATCCGGAGATTTTGATTAATATGGAAATAGTATAAGAATAAGTAGATGAATTAAAGACAACATGACTTCATTTATCAGTTTGAAATTAAGACAACATCTCTAAAATTGCTTAATAAAGATCCGAACAGACTAAAATCAGGTCAAACCCGGATCCAAAAGAATTAAAGCAAAAAAGTACTGTAAAAATATATACGGAGATACCATCTAACTTCACGGCTAAGATGTTGGTTGGTGACAATGAATAGGTAGCTGGGAAAAGGACAAGTTACACAAAATGTGAACCAAAGATTTCCAAAAGATAAAGCCATTTTGATGATGACTCATCAACATTATTTTTATATTTTCATAATAAATTTTGAAAATGACATGTTTTCTTTATATGATTAGAGTAACTTATTCCTGCTTATATTTCTTCTAATCAATCATATCACGCCACGTATCATCTACTTGCATAATTTAAGTATCTCTCAATCACAAAACATCATGATAAAATCAAATGTCTCCATTGCAAATTCAAAGAAGAGAGAGGAAACATAAACAGAGGGAAACACAATTATACAGTTTTTGCTTGCACTCTAAGTTTATCTTCTTCCCTCTTAATCATACCTTAAGAAGTTCTTGCAGAAACATTATAAACACAAACACAAGACTTCTTAAATCACATGATGTTAATCTTCTTCCTCCAAAACCTAAAAATCTACCCATCTTTGTTTTTGTCCTCCTCTGCATCAGCTTTTCGAAATCAATTTTTCGCCGTCTCAATAACTAATTGAAACCCATCTATTTAATACCTACAGAGATCCATTAGCTCATGAACTCCCATCACAATCAGCAATCAACACATTGTTTCAATAGAGATTGAAATAGTCTTCTCTTCCTTTGGTTGATTCATTGGTGACGAAAGTCTCACAACCAAAACATCTAATGCTTCTTTCATCCACCAATCTCTACAAGCTTCTCTTGCTTCGGTTACATTCATCTGTTATCCCCAATAAATACATATCAATCAGTAAACAAATTAAAAGCTCCTAGATATGTTTCAAAAACAAAGAATAGTTATTTAGCTAGATACTGACCCAAATTCTTTGCCTAACATGTTGTTCAGGCCAAAGCTCAAGTTGTTCTGTAACAAGCATAGGGAACATTAAACCTTCATAGTATGTTCCTCTGCTTTTGCTTAAAAAATCCCATTTTCCAAGTTGATGCTGCCAAATTCAAAAGAAAAAAAAATTAAGAACAGAAAATATCAAATAGATCAAGAAATAAAACAAGATTGAACTTTAAAATACCTCAACGTTGCCAAGAACTCCAGCTTCTTCAAGACATTCTCTTGAAGCTGCTTCTTCTACAGATTCATCAAGCTCCCAACCACCCTGAAATTTGATCAAAAATCATCAAATCAAGTCTTGGGTAAACATAAAAATCCAAACTTTTTATAAGAAGATTCTTATTGTACCTTGGGGAACATCAAGGCGTGACCTTTTTGAGAAGAGATAACAAGAACTTCTACTTCATCACTGATTTTACCATCATTAGATAGCTTGAATCTGTAAGGAACACATCTGCAAATTTCCCCAAAAAAATTCCATTTTTTGAGTAAAATCTATGAGATCAGATCTATATGTATAAGAAGAAGAAGAACATACCCAACGACTTGACGACGACCTTTGTTGTATCTCTGAAACTGACGACCCGTGCGAGAAGCCAAACACACCATTTTCTCAACACCCATTTTACTTAGATAAAAGAAGGAAGAGAAGAGAAGGGTCTGATGTATAAAAGCAAAGATGAGCGTAACAGCTAAAACGGAACAGAATCTGTCGAAACGAAGAAGAACCCACGAATCTTTGGTCGGTTAAAAGATCGAAAGTTGAGTTTTTGTTTCTGCTTTAAGTGTTTATGATTCGATTCGTTACGCCTGAAACAAGATTTGAGAGAGAGAGAAGAAGAAGGAGATGAGACAAAAAGCGTTGTTTCAACCTCCAATAGCTTATCTTCTTTATATAATAAAACGGCCCCTCTTTTTTTTTTGTTTAAAAAAAATCAAATATGAATACTTGGAATTTTCTTCATTGGTCGAGAAGCTAATGTTAATTTTAAGTACCATAACATATATCTAAAAGTCTAAATTTATCTCATTTCGTAAATATAAAATACAAACTTATCCCTTCTCTATGATATCCATATTTAGTTAATTTATGTTAATATTGTTGACATATGTTTATCAAATTATCAATGATCTCATCTCAAAACCTTTATTAATGAGATCATCTCAACAGCTTTATTACAAATTTATCAAATTATTTCCCGTATAAAATGTAAAATACTATATACTCGGAAATTTAATTAAAAGTTTTTTTATTTATTCCTCAATGAATCCAAATATGATGATGCTTATTTCCATCGTATATAGTATTTTACATTTTATACGGGAAATAATTCGATAAATTTGTAAATTTCGGAACAATGTAGTTTAAAGTAGGCGCAAACAACAAGTGTTAGATATTAAATAATATGGACAAACCAACAAAACTTTGTTAATTAAAAACACTTTGTATATATTGCAAGTGTGGGGCAATTTTCTGTATCATTTAACTTAAAGACATATTAGCGTGCATCAATACACTTTAACAATATTCAATCCGTTCTTTTATAAGTGATGTTTTAAGCTTTTAATTTTTTTTTATAAATAGATGATGTTTTCAATTTTCAATGCAAAATTAATTATTTTTTATTGGTTTGACGATTTATATTATGTATTTTATTGGTTGATTAGATAGTAAATGATGTTTTAGTTTAGAAATAAATAAAAATTAAATGATTTTTTAATCTATGTGCATTTTCTTAAAATATCACTTATAAAAGAATGGAGAGACTATAGAGTATCATATACTCTATAGAATAATGCTACAAGTTGAGATACTTTTTGAATGGTCATTTATTAGTCATTTTTTCTTTTTGTTTCATTAGTTCTTACTGTAAAATTTACATGGTAGAGTGTAGATTAATAAAAGTAGCATGGATTTCAACAATAAACGCCCGGTTATACAAATTTGTATAGGTCAACAAAATTAAGAAGCAAGAGAATCAATTTAAGGCATAAAAGCGAATACATAATTCAACGTAAATAATAATTGGACGTTGTCCCTGTCAAAGTGTTTAAGGGGTTTCTCTGTCGCTTCGTGGTCTCGATTTGTAGGGTTTAATTGGTTAATAACGAGAGACATTAGCCATTAGGGTTTTACTAATTAAACACGTACAATTTATAATATTAGAAACGTAGTAAAACAACAACAAAAGTAGTCTCTATCCTTACGCGGCACGTTTATGTTGACTTTGGAAGAGACATGGTCACGTGCGTCGACGCCTCCTAACCTATGTGCTAGATCGATCAAGTGCGTGTTTGAATCGCGGTTAGTTTACGTTTGATGTATGTGCGATGTATCTACGTTTTTTTCCTTACCCGAGAGTGATGCAGTCGTTTACATATATTACAAGTAATCCGATCGTTTTATTCAATATAAAGCTGCTAATGTATAAGGCGTGGTTTGGACCAGTTTTAATCCAAGAAGATTCATAATTATATACAAACCTCATGGGTCGAATATGATTATATTAAGTTTTTGTTTGACTACGATATATAGAGTCCCATGCATGGAACATACACTACGGCACGACAAATAGGACCTACCGATGCCTTTCTTTAGCTCACTTAAACTAAAAACTAAACGAATTAACCTCATTGTGAAACTATGATATTAAAATGTCAAAACGACATTTGTTGTAAAATAGAGAGTATTTGATTAGTTCAATGATGTATGTAGTTGAAATTTATAAACATTTATAATTTTCTCATTACTTCTATTAAGTTGATAATTAATTTTGTAAGTCCAAGTGTCAAATCAGATTGTAGAAAAATACGAAAAGAAACAATCTTGAGGATTGAGTAGGTATGGTAACATAGACATATTAGCTAAATGCACCATAAAAGGTTCAATGAATTTTGCTGGATAAAAAATATTATTATAAATTAAGACTTATCGAATATGAAACCTTCCTGCAAATGTGTGATATGTATTGTTTTAATGGTTCAACCATCAGTATTTAAATTTTAGCCACCGTTTTAGAATCTTTCCTCTTTAGTCACCCAAAATGGATTTTCTTTCATCACCTCACATGAAACTTAACGCATAATGACCTACATCATGGTTCTTGTGTTCTAATAATAATTTAAAAGAAAATATATCCAAATTTGTAACATTTGACAAAGCTTCAATCATATTTATTAAGCTTATTAATCATTTATATGACAATTTGAACGATTTAATATTATTTTGATTGTTGCTATATATCTAGATAAGTTTGAACAATAATTTATTCTTTTTTCGCAAGCAGGTTAAATATAGGACAGACGATTCGCATGCATATTATCAAATTATGTTACTACAATAGGCAAGTAGATCAAGAGTCCCATGGTGATGGATAACTAAAAGTGTTATACTATTCAAAAGCTTAAAGCTATGCGAAAATTCTAATATGCCAATCCAAAACAGACGCCGAAATATTTTGTTACCGATTAAATTGTGTTGTCTACAAAATATGAAAAACATAATCAAATTCGAAGCTACTTCTGGATAAACTGTGACCACCATAAATGGAATAAGCAATGGAATATAATTGGTCAGACATAGAGAATTAGAGATACCGCCGCACAATATGTTTCTCTCAGCCACAAAGACATTAAGACACTCGCTATACAAATTACATGGACAGGAAAGAGTCTTAATAATCATTAATCAATGATCATTTGATGTTTTTTTTTTTAAGATTAATATTCATTCTCATTTTTTTATTGCCCTAATATATTTGGATTCCATGCGACTTTATTACAAACACATTTGTTTGTTAGAATATATAGCAAAATATAATTGAATTATTATTTTTGGCTGAAATTATGGATATGAAATAATTTCCGAAAAACTAGGAAATGGACACGACCACGAGGGCAGCATGGGATATCGGGATTATAGATCAATAAATGGCATTCTATTTTTTATATTTTTTTTAGTTTAAAAAAAAAATAGATTTGAATAATCTATGTTTTCGCACCGAATTAAAAGATCCATTGTTCAATTTGTTTTGCAATGAGTAATAAACTAAACCAGCACAATTTACCAATATAGCACAAGCAGATTAACTAACTAGAAATTAGTTATTTCTCATCTGTTTTTGACACACTTTAATTAAAAAAAAACATCATTTTGTTTATATGCAACAAACAATATAAGTATAGATGTATATATAAAAATCCATTTAAAACTTTACATGGAAATTAATAAAAATATCTAACCGTACAAAGCAATAATAAAATTTGGAACATCGATGTAAATGAAATAAGCATAATTCATATACATATTATATTTGGATTCGGGTTGTAAATTAGGTGTTATTTTCTTGAATTGTTAATGACTTCTTTTATTCTTCTTCTAGAAATACAGTATTATTTACAGTCTCTAGAAAACTAACGATCAATTAAAGACTTTAATTTGCCCGTTAAAGTTTTCTTCTAGATTTCACATTGAAATTAATTTGGAATACTTTCTACGATTCCATGCATCTAAAATTATAACCATAATAGTATCGAGAAGAAGGAAAAGCGACTTTCTAGAATTTGATTTGAATTTTAGTTGTTTCATGCACAAAAATCCATTTTAATTAAATGTTGAGTAGTAGACTCAGAGAAGGAAGGAAATCTTCGTAAATGTATGAGAAATATATTATTTTTACTCACAAAACCTAAACCTAACCCTTCTCCTTCTCACATATATTATGTACTATTATGAATAAAACAAAATCTGAAAACGGCGTTGAATATTGTAATGTCTATACTTAAACTGCTAAATAAACGCATGACATGGAAAATCGTAGAAAATTAGTTACATGAGTTTAAAATTTATTTTAAAATAACCATTTCTTTCGGTTGGTCGAACTTTTGCATCGACCTTTAACCTTTTACTGGATTTATTTTCTTAACCACTACAAAGTTTATGCATCGATCAGTTGTAAATTTGGGACCTTAGTTTGAATTTCGGTTTTTTTTTTATTAGCTATTAAAATGTTAAACTAAAATATATTGGTGAGATATATTAATTAATAGTATGCCTGAATGCTTTAACGTTTCTAGTACCTGAAGAAAAAGAAAGAAGATGTCGGCATCAGAGGAAGACCGGAGCAAGTCTTGAGAGTTGAAATGGTCGGACACCACATGCTCTCTTTCCCTCTCTAATAATACATTTGTTATCAACTCTCTCTTTATAATTTGTCTTTTTTTTTTTGCTTTCATTTATGACTACTTGACAAATTATGATTGTTATGAAAACTCAATATATATAGTTTTATGTATTTTTAATACAAGTAGGTTTGTCTTAAAGGGGTTAAAATAATATTATTTCATTTTCTTCTAATATTTTATTAAAAAGTCTACGTTTTAGTGTAAATTTAAGGATTTATTTTTTGAAATTAAAAATATATATTTTGAAGAACTAAAAGGTTCTGAACCTGGATTCGTACATATTTCTCCATAAACCAAAACATTTAATAGAGCTTTTTTCCAAATACCATTTGAATTATCGATTTCTAAGTTTTACCTTAGATATCATCAGTTAACTATTGACGCTTGGGAATATTCCAAAGCAAGTTATTCCATAATACTCCTGGGTCCATGCAGAAGAGATAGTTTTCTTACAATTTAGAACGTCTATACTGCTAACTATGATTCAAACCAACAATTGTGGTCCAAAACAAAATTGTACAATGCTACCGAGTTTCTTTTTATTAAAAAAACATGATGAGTTCTATATACCCAAAACAAATTAGTGTGAAAATAGTTTGATTCTGATGAGGATATATTGAAGTATATGTAAACAAATGAAACTGTTGAAGATAATAAATCATGGTTATGGATTCTAGTTTTTTTTTGTTTTTTTTTATTAATACCAGGAGGTTCTAGGCCAAAACTCATAATCCCCGCAGACCCGAACGTCACTCGAACCGGCGACCTCTAAGTTTCGCTTAGGATCTTTACCAGTTGAGCTAACGACATTTGGTGGTTATTGATTCTAGTTATATACGAATAGTTTTCATTCCTAGTTGAGAGCGGATTTGTTTGCTCGTGTGCATGAGCTTAGATCGTGGTTATTTTTGTTTGATCGTCTGCTAATGTTAAGCTCAATCATTATTTCTTAAAGCCTTGAGTAGTTCTTATAAAACCTATGCAATGACCGTGAAAACGTTGAAGATATTAGTTTTAACCAAAAAATGTTATGCTAATAATGATCTTGTGACGTTAAATTCCAAAAAAACAGAGTACATCATGGTCCCAAGTGATAATTCGTTTGTCCTATCATTAGGTTTGGAAAAACTCTACGAATCATAGACGAATAGACCAGTATAGTTGATCACAATTTAGACCAAAGATATAGTTTTGTGGACGTAGGTTTCTTGATTTTTTGTTTTTTTTTTGTTTATGTTTTGTTGTCGTTACATATATAAAAAATTCCAACCAATCGTTGGCTTGAGATATGTAGTTGGATTTTTATTTTTAATAGAGTGTTTTGTCTCAAAATATGAATTATACAAAAGGTTTAATTTTTCTGTCTAATTATGGACATGCTTATTTCAAATGTATGATAATCCTCCAACATCTCTAATGATTATACCATAATGAAAAAATACGTTTGCTTGTATAAATATATTAAAGTGAGATTCAATTAGTGCCACCATGTGACCTGATGGGCTCTCCGTAGACAAATGTGGGGGCAATTTTGTTGGATCAACCAAACCCAACATTTTTTTATATTTGTATTGAAGATTACATTAGTAAATAAACAATGGTTAGAGTCAAGTTTATACGAATATGGACCCAACTAATATATTAATTTACGTCAGATATAAGTATAAAATTAAGGACCATCAGTGCATGTAAATTTATCATATAATTTGAAGTTTTGAACACCTGCATAACATATAAGGAAAATTTTCAATGATATTTAGGCTAATTTTCGTCGATTGTCGTTTTATACTTAACAAATGTCGGAAAGAACCAACTCAGGTAATTCATTCAACATATACTTTAAAAAAAATCGAGTTAGTGTTACACAATACAAATTTTTTGTGTGGAAAATTAATATATAAAATTTTCAATAAATATCAAACTATAGATTTTGTTCATTACTTTTTTTTTTTTTTTGTGAAACAGATTTTTGTTCATTACTAAAAAGCACATATTTAATTGTTTGAATTACTAGTTTTCTTCACTAGTATTCAAATTAGGGAGACTCACAAAAATGCCCCTTTTTTAATACCCCTTTTCAAAAATGCCCCCTTTGGCTGTCCATTTTTAAAAATACCCCTTTTTATGTACAAAATGACTAAATTACCCTTCTTTTAATAAAAGATATCACAAATATATAAGGAAATATAACAAAATTAGGTCTACAAAATACAAAATATTTTTTGGCGGGAAAAGTGATCCCGCAATTTTTCCCGCCAAAACACTTGTAAAAACTTGTAAAACCTTTAAAATACCTTGTAAATTTTTGGCGGGAAAAACTTTTTCCCGCCAAAAAATTTTTTTTGCAGGAAAAGTGATTCCGCAATTTTTTTGGCGTTAAATTTTTGGATTTTTCCCGCCAAAAATTTACAAGGTATTTTAAAGGTTTTTTACAAGGTATTTATAAGGTTTTACAATGTATTTTAAAAGGTTTTACAACGTATTTACAAGGTATTTATAAGATATTATAAGATTTTACAAGCTATTTTATAAGGTTTTTACAAGTTATAAGGGTTTTACACAGTTTTTTATAAGGTTTTACAAGTTATAAATACCTTATAAAACCTTATAAGTACCTTGTAAAACCCTTTTAAAATACATTGTAAAACCTTACAAAACACTTGTAAATACTCTGTAAAACCTTTAAAATACCTTGTAAATTTTTCCCGACAAAAATTTTCCCGCCAAAAAAAAAAATTGCGGAATCACTTTTCCCGCAAAAAAATTTTTTTGGCGGGAAAAATTTTTACGGGAAAATTTTACAAGGTTTTTTAAAGGTTTTTACAAGTGTTTTGGCGGGAAAATTGCGGGATCACTTTTCCCGCCAAAAAATATTTTGTATTTTGTGGACCTAATTTTGTTTCAAATAAGGGTAAAATGGTCATTAAAAACTAAAAGAGGGCAAACTTAAAAATGGACTTTCAAAGGGGGCATTTTTGAAAAGGGGTATTGAAAAAGGGACATTTTTAACAATTTCTCTTCAAATTAAGCGTTTTTTAAAAAACTTTCAAAGCAAAGTTACTTAACTTTGATTGTTTTTAACCATTTGCATCATCCATATTTTATTATTTTTTGGTTGAATTGTGTCTAATATATTATAAATGATGTTTTAATTAAAAAATTAAATGATTACTTAATTAGTGTGCAAAACTTTAAACATCGCAGAGGAAGTATTATATACCAATTAATTAATAGTTTTACAAATACAGTTTTATTTTCCCATATTGTTTTAATTTAAAGTTGTAAATGATTTGTAGCAAAAATACAAAACTGTGTACTTTATAAAATGTTTCTATGTATTGGATCCAAGTAGGATTTGGAAGACTTTGAAGGGCACATCTTTTTCAAAGTTTACTTATATATTAAATGTATGATAAAGTCATTGTTTATATGTTTTTTTCTAGAACACATAATTTTCCACAATATGATAATTTAAATTAATTGAATTTTGCTTCTTTTGTTTTATTTTGGTTGATTTGTGGATAAAATCCAAAAATTACAGTCACTATCTTTCGACGTGTCTTACTTGCAACCTAATCCTTTTCTACAATCTAGCTTTTTTTAATTTATTTATATTGCTTTGTCTCTTAGTCCAAATAAATTTAAAGCATTTTTGTTTTAGTGAATTAATTAGCTATTTCTATATTTCTAAAATAAACCATAAGGATCATAGTTCATACTCGTTATGCTATTCTTAATTTTCTGAAAATATCAATTTAACGTTATATACAAAAAGACTATCAATAAAATAATTTAATTTTATCAAAATAAAATGAATTTAAACTTAGATGACATTTCACATTTGTGACGAATGAATTGACGATGATGCAGGGTCGGTGGTGGTTCCGTTACGGAGACGTTGACGGTGCGTTATTGGCGTCAATATGAAGTATCTCCCTCATTCAACAAAAAACAGAAAAAGACCGTTTAGTTTACTTTGCTAGTTATTAAATATATTTACTTAATGGGCTTCATTCAAGCCCATAAAAAATGGCGTTTAACAAAACAGAAGCCATGTAATATATACTGTAAATCCATTTTTCTTACACATATAAATAATTGGGCTGTACTTGGGCTTGGACTGTTTCACTCTCTTTTTTTTTGATTAATAATGAATTTACATGATTGAAAATAACATGTCATTTTAGATATTTCCAAAATTAAAAAATAATTCCAACTGTCAACGGTCCACATACGTTATCTATAGTACAAATAATTCGTTTGATAAAATAATGTTGCTTGTCTCGTCAAATTGGAAGAAAAAAAACATTTTAAAATACAGAGAAACGAATTATTGAAAGGAGAAATTTTGAGACCATTCGGGTTTTGATTGATGCAAAAAAAAAAAAAAAAGATTCCCATTTTATCATCTTTTTTAGTTTTTTAGTGTCAACTCTCCAACAAAAGCAAAAACCTTAAAGAATTTTGTTCTTTTATAACAAAAAAGCAAAAGAACCAAACACGGTTTCACATGAATCCCAAGCAAAACTAAAAAAACAAACAGAAGACTGGAGATCGAATCTGTTCATGTTGATGGGTTTTGGCTGATATTTTGTAGAAAGAGAGAGAGAGAGAGTACTGAGTCTGTGTAAAGTTGAGACCTTTTTGGGTTTAGAGAGAGAAAGAACAGAGCTTTACAGAGATGGAGATGAAGCAGATGAAGTTTCTTACTCACCAAGCTTTCTTCTCCTCTGTTCGATCAGGAGATCTTAGTCAACTTCAACAGTTAGTTGATAATTTAACCGGAGATGAGTTAATCGATGAGTCATCGCCGTCTTCTGCTGTGGCTGAGCTTATGTCTGTTCAAAACGACGCCGGAGAAACCGCCGTGTATATCGCCGCTGCTGAGAATCTTGAAGAGATTTTCAGTTACTTGATTAGGTTTTGTAGTTTGGAAACAGTTAAGATCAGATCCAAATCCGACATGAACGCTTTTCATGTCGCTGCTAAGCGAGGTCACTTGGGTATGTTTCACTAATTTTGATAGGATTTGCTGCTTTTTGATTGGATTATGAAACTCAATTCCAGTCCTCTGACTTGAATTCGAAGCTCGAGTAATGTTGTTTTTGTATAATCCAACATTTCTACAATTTTCACTGAGTTTGGTTCTTTTTACTGACTTCAAATCTTCCAACTTTGGCTCTCTGATTATGATTTTGAATCTGCGATTGCTGAAAATGGATTTGAATTTCGTAGTTTGGAAGATATTCTGATTTGGCTCTGCTTATGATCTCCAGGGATTGTGAAGGAGCTACTGAGACTATGGCCCGAGCTTTGCAGAATCTGCGATGCTTCTAACACGAGTCCGCTTTACGCAGCTGCTGTTCAAGATCACTTAGAAATAGTAAATGCTATGCTTGATGTTGATCCGAGTTGTGCAATGATTGTGAGAAAGAACGGGAAAACATCTTTGCACACAGCAGGAAGGTACGGGCTTCTTCGAATAGTGAAAGCTCTCATAGAGAAAGACGTAGCCATTGTTGGTGTTAAAGATAAGAAAGGTCAGACCGCTCTTCACATGGCAGTTAAAGGGCGAAGTTTGGAAGTAGTTGAAGAGATTTTGCAGGCTGATTACACAATATTGAATGAGAGAGATCGGAAAGGGAACACTGCTTTGCATATCGCTACTCGAAAGGCGCGGCCACAGGTATTATACTGCTCCTTTCGTCTTGTTGTATCGTTCTTTAGCTTTCAAATATCCACTATAATACTTTAATTGCGTAAATGCCTTTGGATTTTGTTTCTTAGATTACGAGCTTATTGCTGACATTTACGGCGATTGAAGTCAATGCGCTTAACAACCAGAAAGAAACCGCTATGGATTTGGCGGATAAGCTTCAGTATAGCGAATCCGCTTTGGAGATAAATGAGGCTTTAGTTGAAGCTGGGGCTAAGCACGGGAGGTACATTGGTCGGGAAGATGAGGCGAGAGCACTGAAGCGAGCTGTAAGCGATATCAAACACGAGGTGCAATCGCAGCTTTTGCAGAACGAGAAAACCAACCGCCGTGTCTCTGGGATCGCGAAAGAGTTGAGGAAACTCCACAGAGAAGCAGTTCAGAACACCACTAACTCGATAACTGTGGTTGCGGTTCTGTTTGCATCGATAGCGTTCTTGGCAATATTCAACTTGCCGGGTCAGTATTTCACGGAGGGGTCGCATGTGGGACAAGCAGAGATCGCGGGGAGAACTGGATTCCGTGTGTTTTGTCTTTTGAACGCGACATCGCTGTTTATATCGCTAGCGGTTGTGGTGGTTCAGATAACTTTGGTTGCATGGGACACACGGGCGCAGAAGAAAGTTGTGTCTGTGGTAAATAAGCTAATGTGGGCAGCTTGTGCTTGCACGTTCGGAGCATTTTTGGCGATTGCGTTTGCGGTTGTTGGAAAGGGAAACTCATGGATGGCGATTACCGTGACATTGCTTGGAGCACCGATCTTGGTAGGGACATTGGCGAGTATGTGTTATTTCGTGTTTCGGCAGCGGTGTAGGAGCGGTAACGATTCACAGAGAAGGATTAGGAGAGGGAGTAGTAAGTCGTTCTCGTGGTCTTACTCTCATCATGTTTCCGATTTTGAAGATGAATCAGATTTCGAGAAGATTATTGCTCTTTGAATCTCGCAACACTATGTTGCTGAAACGTCTTTGTATAGATCGTCTCCTCCTCTTTACCTTTTTTTCAACGCAAGTCTGTGTTGTGTTCTTAGAATAAATCTTGTTGGTACATATTATCTGTATCATATATAGCAATAAAGTCGCCACCGGTATACCTTATCTGTATTGTTTCTTTTGTTCTACTACTGGGTAGTATATGCATTTCATTCGAGTACTAGTGAAGTGTAATGTTTCTTATTAGCAAACATTGTATAAGATATAATATCACTGAGAGATGAGGAAAATGAAAAAAGGAGCATCATTCAACATAAAAATATCCAATAAGTCACCTCTACAAACTCATGTGGTTTTCCAGTTATAAAAAAACAACACAAAACCACATGATCACTTCTTTTCCTTACATCCACAAAAGGTAGAATATAAAAGCTCCAAACAATGAAACAAATTCAAGAAACGAAACCCAAAAAAATATAAGGTAGACTGGGGGACTGAAGAAGAATCTCTCGTAAAAAAAAAAAAAAAAACCCGACAGAGAGAGAGAGGATGGACACGACCGTAGCTTTTCCACAAGTTCCGTCGAAACTTGAAGAGTTACTAAAAAAGAGAGATATACAATTTTACAGGAGACAAAAGGGATCGGTGGTGTCCACACAAAGAAGAAGAAGATGATGATGATTGTCGGGGATTGATATTATTTATTATATATGATTGATTACCAGGTAGGTTAAAGCTGTAATTGACCAGGGCCTTTTCTTGAAGATCTTGATGGAGGTCGATTGTTGTCTGCAACTGATGATGATGTCGAAGAAGGTGGTGGTCGTTGTTGTTGCTGTTGTTGTTGTTGTTGTTGTTGTTGCTGCTGTTGTTGTTCTTCAGATCTCCCCACCTCCTAATACATCAAATTACAGCACAATGAGACTATCCATATCTATTATTACTCCAATTGCTAAGGGAGAAACTGGTAAATCTTCGCAATTATGTTCCACCATTCTGTTACGTTATACCGCAGGTTAACAGATAAAAATTTGTTGCGTTGAGTGTACCTTTGATGTAGAAGAAGAGGAAGTGTGATATGAGTAGTTCACTCTAGTCCTTGCCTGGCCGCGATGTAGATTTTGTACGTTCTCAAACTGTTGTAGCCGCGCAGCAAAATTGATTCCTTGGTGAGAACTGTTGATATTATCCTCCTCTAAGTCACCGTCCTCGTTTTGATGCTTATACTGAGAGAAAGGAACTCCTGAAGTTGTTCTGCCTATTTGGTTTCCAGTACTGAATGAGTACGTTGGTACAGTTTTGAGTCTTGTCCTAAGTATCTTGAACGCCGCACTTTGCTGCATACATAAAAAACCAGGAACTATCAATTGTTTTAAAAAAAAACCCAGCAATTTTGTGACAAACCAAACCAAGAAAACCAGCAATTTTCTTATTTTCGTTTTACCTGAGGAAGTAACATTAGAAGACCATAAAGTGTTTTCAGCAACCATGTGTACCTTCCTGGTTCCAGAAGCTGCAGAAGAAAAAAAAAAGTTTTGGTAGCAACGAAAGAATCCGGAAAAGAAAACAGATTTTGGGATAATTCAAGCAAACCTGCAATCTAAGGTAAGTAAAGATTGGAGTTTCAAGAAGCCGGATCAATTTATCAAGCTGTACTAGAAATTTGACGTTAATGTCTTCTTCTACCAATGATTGAATCACGACACTCGCATGCTGGTAAGCCTGTAAATAATTCAGTTTCCTCAATATTCAATATAGATGGTCAACACGATCATATTGTATTAAATTTACATTTGTTTTTGTTTTTTACCTGAGCCAATAAGCAGAGGCTTATAATTGCCATGGGTGAATGGCACCATGAAGTATACAAGGCAACGAAAAGTTCTTTCCCTTCGCGATTGACGAGTGAACCTTTTAAAAGATCTCTTAGTTTCGATAATTCCGGGGAAGTAAGCAAAATCAAATTCAATGCCTGAAACATAAAACAAAAAGACAGTAGTGGTTAATACATCAAAGTGAGAAAATTATAACCGAAAAAGCCAGCCAGCTCTCAAGGGGCCATATAAAACACGCAGACAAAATAACTCACTGTATTGACCTTAAAACATTCCTTAATTGAAGAAAGCTAGGAAAGGAGATATTACCTGAACCATGGTAGAAGCAAAGTCAAGATTATCTTCTCCCTCAAGAATTGTAGAGAGCTCTCGGTAGACTCTTTCGGCATCCAAAAGTACACACATTCTTCGGACGATAAGGGCACCACGCCTATAACGAGATATGTTTGGACCAACTAAATAATATGTTCTTTCCAGAAACTTAAAAGGCGGATTATTAGATGCAACTAACCTTTCCAAAAGAGAATTATCAGCTCGGAAATTGTGGACTAGAAATACGATGAGCTGGCGAAAGTGTTGTGGATCTTTTGCTACACCAGCATGAACCTCCAGAACCAAGAGCACCACCTAAAGTATATTTTCAAGTCCAGGTAGTTCAAATATCAAATAAGTTAATTACCAGGCAAAACCAAACCTTTCTAGTTCACAACCAATCAAATAAACAGTCATGGAGATAAAACTTACGTCATCTGAAGAATCAGATAGTGCTTTTAGAAGGGTGTCAAATATGTCATTCAGGAAGCACAAGACCTGTTACAACATTACCAATTTAGCTATAAAGCGGTAAACAGAAAGGCTAACTAGAAAAGAATGATGCCCAAACAAAAACCAGTTTCTTCACCTCAGTACGATGTTTGTTCAAAAGTGTTGATATCCAATTCAATGCTTCAATCCGAGTAGCCTCAAAATCACTTGATAGCTGCCTGCTCAATGCAAAACTCACAAATCACAAAAACAAGCGAGATTTGATAATATTCAAAAGGGGAAAAAACAAAGATAGAGAAAAGCTAACCTCCTTGCAACAGAGAGAATTGCACCAACGTCAAAACCATCCGAGGGTTCAACATGGATTGAACGAAGTTCTTCATTGGTTTCACGAGCAACCTTATGCAATAAAAAAATCAAAAACCAAAGAAAGTGCAAAGCTGCATATAAACCTATAATTTCCATCATTGAAGAGGAGGAGAAACAAACTTACCACCCTGATTTTCTCTTCTTTGTCAGATATGCAAGGCAAGATAGCCCCAAGAATATCAGCGTAATAACGCACAAGCTGGTCTCCCCCAAGTTTTACAAACTCGTTTATCTAGAAAAACACATTTAAAAGAAAGCAGATATTCTTAGCATATGAATCTTCTGAGCACTCAAAGTATTAACCATATATGTAACTGGAAGAGGCCAAGCAGAAGCATGGTTTTTTCTGCTTACCCACGTAATGGCTGTTAATCGAGTGAATTCATCAGGAGAAGCAGCCCTCTGCACCAATATTTCAGCCATGCGACCATAATCTACAGACTTCAACAGTAGCACTGATCCAGTCAGTAATTTACCGATGAAACATACAAACAGTGTTTAAAAACAAACACGAACTAACAAGATAAGATAGATCCACAGAAAATGGGCTTTTATAGCAGCATTTTTATCTTAGTCCAAAAAAACAAGGCTGCAACAGAAGTCTTACTGGTGAATTTTTTATCTCTTGAAGAAACTCTGAAAGAGCTGAATCAGCCTGCTGTCTAATTTCATGACTAGAGTCGCTCAACATATTGAATAACCCTGGAATTTGATTGACAAATTGAGTCAGCTGAGCACACAAATAACTAAACTTGAATACGGAAATATAAATCTAGCTGAAGTTAGCAAATCGCAATTACCATCGAGAAAGTCTGGCAAAAACCCAAGCATATCAATGTCTGGAACACTATCAAGAACAGTGATCCATCCAACCAGAAATTGCCGAACATAAGGGTTTAGAACGTTCATGCGCTCTTTTAAAAGAGGTATGAATTCCTCAATACTGCAAAAATACAAATCCCAAGAAAATGGAGAGTCAAGTAAAGTTAATAGTGGTAGATTTTTTTTTGATACACAGACAAAAAAGCTAACTAAACACACCTGAACTGATCGCTTTCCGTCACAATATCCTGCTTTACAAGGTATTAAATCTATTTAACATATGTTTAAAATCAAAATACCACTCATGTGTAAGGAAAGAAATGTCCATACCTTAACAAGGCGATCTAAAAGATGAGCAGCACTTTGGACATTGGCATCAGAATCTGCTGAGAGTTTGCATAAGGCATCAAAAATCTTATTGAAGAAAATAATGAAATCGCCTCGCACAACCTGTAGCAAACCAGAAAAGAAGGCGATGGTGCATCAATACCAAAATCAAATAGAACACTGAACCGAAACACATGTATATTATTACTACAGTATTTACCTTTGCAATATTATAGAGAGCTTCACATGCATAGTACCGAACTCGGCTATCTTGATCAGAAAAGGAATTAATCACAGGTGGCACTATTTGCTTCACATGTCATGAATCAAAAAGAACAATCAGAAAACATCCTATAAGCCAAAAAAGAAACTACACTAATACTATAGATGGATTTATACATCGATAAGATTACACTAAACATAACTTTTCAAATCCTACTATGAGCAGATTAACTATGTGTTATAGTGCAAACCATTGAATAAATTCACAGTTATACCTCAAGATATTGAGCAGCTTCTGTAGACAAACCAACTGTTACTGCAGCTAAGCCAATTAGACCACCCTATACAACAAAAAGCAGCCAGAATATGGTTCAATGATAAAAGCCCTATTCTCAAAATTCTGGGATCTAAGTAAACGCAAATGCTAAGAAATAATCTCAAAATTGGAGACCTTTCGATGATTAGCTTGAGGGGATTTGGCAAATTCCTTAATCAACATCTCAATGACTTTCGAGATCTTGTCATGATCACCCGAAGAAGTTAGATTCTTCACAATATTCTCAAGCTACAACAAAATTATATAAAAAAAAAAAAAACCGATAATCTCAGAAACTAGAAAAACCCTAAGACGCAACAAAAGAAAGAGAGAAGAGAGAAGAAAATTGAAACCTCAAGCGCAGCATTTTTGCGCTTCTCATAGAGTTTATCGGAGAGATTGCGATGAACGGCGGCCGGAATCGCAGAAAGAGCGTCTGACATGTCTGTCAGATGAAATCCACCAAAAAGCAAAACTTCTCTCGGAACCAAAATCGCGATCGGATGAGAGAAGAAGGAGGCGGAGGATTATTCAACGTCAAAGACGAAAACAATCAGATCTGGTCAAAAACGACGAACTCATCTGTGGCTACCAGTTACTCGGTTTCTCCAATTCGATTTCTGCATAAACATATTTCTGATTTTTTTTTTTTTTTTTCCTAAGTGGATTTTTTTTTTTTGGTAAAAATGAACACACATCTGATGTCTTTTAAAAAAAAACTAATAAAGAAGACAAGTGAAAAGTGCGTGATCACTTTAGTAAATGACAAACTCACCCTTAGTATAGTTCTAGATAACCGGGGGTAATATCGGTATTTACCTAGAGTTGAATTTTTCATAATTTTAGGTTCTTTGGTTATATTAAATTTTTCTATTTAAAACATTCGATTATTTCCAACTACAATTTTTTTAAATAAAAAAATATTTTTTTAATTAGATTTTTTTTTTGTATTTGATGTGAATAATAGAAATAAAAAATAATCATGTTTTAGTTGTAAAGTTTGCAAGTAAATAAAATATGTGTACTATTTTCATATAGTTAATTTTATTAGTATTTTTCAAAATATATAAATTATCTTAGACTATATTTTTTTAATTTCTTTTGTATATATGATGTTTAGTTGTAGCGTTAGCCCGTGAATCAAATACGGACATTATTTCCAATACAATTAGATATTGTAATTTGTGTGTTTAAAAACAATTAATGTTATTTCTCATCATGTTTTGTATATGAAGTTATAGATAAGATGAATAACGATAATCATATTTTAGTTGTAAGTTGTAACACACTCCTGCAAAACAAATATGAATATTTTCCCAATACAATTACCTATAGTAAAATTTTTTTTAAAAAAAACAATGAACATAATCCCAACCATGCTTTCTTTACTTTTGTATGTGGTGTTGATAAGACAAATAAACACTAGTCATGTTTTATTATGTTTTATTTGTAACGTACGTCGATGAGTTATATACAGATTTTATTTCCAATATCATTAGATACATTAATTAAATTTAATGTTCCACATTTAATATAGTTTTCACCATGTTTTCTTTGTTTACATATGTGGTGTGGATAAGATGAATAAACGATGATTATGTTTTATTTGTAACGTTCGTCGATGAGTTAAATATGGTATTTATTTACAAAACAATTGTAAAATTTCGTTTTTAAAATATTTTATATTATCTCCAATCTTACTAATTTTTTACTTACCAAAAAGAAACCTTACTTATTTTTTAATGTGGTGTGGATAAAATGAAAAAAGTATAATTATGTTATTTTTGTAACTCTCTTCATTGAGTCAAAATTTCTTATCTATGGCCATGATATCTTTGTAACTCTTCTCATTGAGTCAAAAGTTCCTTATCTCTGGCCATGTTTTCTTCTCTGACCATCTTATTAATTTATTGGTTTGTTTTATTTTTTACATTGATATCAACTTGGGACCGGAAGAATTTATTAATTTAGCGAGTATTAATTTATAGAAGTTTTACTATAAATAGGGTGAATATAATCATGTTTTATTTGTAACTCTTGTGAGTGAGTCAAAGATGGACTTTATTTCCAATATTGTTAGGTTTAGAAAGCTTTCATTCTTAAAACATTTGATATTATCTTTGACCATATATTTTTCTTTTAATGTTTGTATGTGTTGTGGATAATATAGCTGAAAATAAGGGATTATTGTCCAAAATGCCATTTTCGCATAACCATTTTTCAAAAATGTTATTTTTCCAATAATTTTCAAATTTGCCATTTTTGTCACTTGTAAAAACTAAAAATTTCAGAATTTTTTTTTCATAAACACACATATTTCGTAACGAAAACTATATCCTAAAAATTTTGAAATCTAATAAACCCAAACATCATTTATAAATTTATGTTTTTGTATATAAGAAAATGACATTTTTGAAAGCCAAAACTTAAAAACACCCCCCAAATAAGTCCCTTATTAGTAATTGATTTTTTTCCAATAATTAGTTATAGTAAAACTTTTTCTAAAAAAATTAATACTATATCCACTCTATTTATTTACTTTTTTACTAGATTTTAACCCGCGGTACACCGCGGGATAATTTAATTTTAAAGTTAGTATAAAAATATTTTGTAAATTGTATCTCCTTATAACATATTTATTTATATTATAGTTCACAATTGTTATTAAGTAACGGTATACCACGAGTCTACGAGATAATTATTAATAAACGAAGGATTTAATCCATATTAAAGCGGTATATAAATATTGATTCAAATTCGTCCGCCATATAAATTCTTTCCGAAATGTAACATGTTCCGTAATTTCTTAACCCGTCCCGTGATTTGTTTTTATTTTAAAATTTAATGATTATTTATTATATATAAAAGTTTATAAATCATATCATCCTCTAAGACCACGAGACATTATACCACGGGACAATTTTTGGTTTTATACAATCTTTTCTAAATGAGACTGATTTAATATGTCTAATATTTGTGGTATTAAAAAAAAAGGATTTAATCCGTATTGAGGCGGCGGATTAATGATATTTTAATATTTTTATTATTGTTGATTCAAAAACCCGTCCCGCCAAACCCATCCGGCAAAAAAACTCATTTATTTTATTAATGTTCTTATTTATTATATGATTCTGAATCATTATCTAAATATTTTAATCGATGTAGAACGTTGAACACACATTTTCATCAATTGGATAATATATGTCCGTTTTTAAAATTTCGAATCACAGTATATGCAAAAAAAAATTGATTTTTTTTTACTTTATGTATTATATGATTATTCAAAACAGTTAAAAACAAATCAAACAAAGATGATAGGAGAATCATAATTATAAATCTTAATCAAATCTTCTAAATATCTAAATTATTAAATATGGAATATCCGGTGTATGAGTTGGGTTAAATATAATCCGACCCAACAAATTTTTTGTGAAGGTATTTTAAAAACGGATCGGGTATCCGATATACCCGGAAGCATTTTTACCTATCCGTCACCAAAGTGTTGCAAATACTAGTATAGACTAGATGTTAACCCGCGGTACACCGCGGGCATATATATTATTTGAAATTTTTTGTTGAATTATTAATTTCAATATTTTAGTTGATATCATGTATTTTTTCTATTAATTTAAATGTATATATTGATATAGAGAGTTGTATATATCTATAAATGGTAGAATAAGTCAATTTCAATATCATTTCTTAATAATAATATTTTAAATTTGTATTAATGTTTACTCAAACCCGTTCCGCAAAACCCGTCCCGTGTTATTTTAAATTTTTGTATATGTTTAGATATTCATTATATTTAAAACATTTTAAGAGTTTAAAATTAACTATATTCGACAAAATTTAAACAGTTTAACTAAAAACCCGACGTAAACCCTATACAAACTTTTAAATGTGGATGCTTGATAAGTTAAATTTTCTGTTCATTCGGATTTGGATTGTAAATTAATTGTGGTTATGAAAAATAAACAAAAACTATAAATATTAAGAATATATTTAAACTATAAAAAATTTTAAAATAACACGGGACGTGTATTATAGTTGGATGAGATTATATGGTGGGACGGGTAAGAATCGTTATTAATAAAATTTAAAATATTATTAACCTGACATTTCTAATTTTGTTAAATCTTTATATTTATTTTGTTAACACCATAAATATTAGACATATTGAATTAAACTGGTCAAAATTAAGATTATATGAAACAAAATTATCTCCTAGTATATTGCGGGTTAAATCTTAGTACTAACATAAATGTGGGAAAAAAAAAAAACCAGGTTTGTGAAAGGAAGAAGCTTAATTAGTCGGTTTAATCTCTTGGAATGCCTTCCATTTCGGTTATTGTATAATTGGTATTGGTACGACAAAATCTGGTAATTGTAAGGCATTTTGCCATTTCTAAAAACCTAATCAATCAAACACAAATTATCTTCATCTTTTTCTCTCTGTCGTGTTCATCATTGAATCCCAGATTTTCCATTATTCTTCAACAATTGGTGAATTCTAGATCGGATATATCTTACATCCACAGATTTACTGTTTCAAAATTGAATTGAGGATAAAATACAAAGTCAAATTATCGAATTATCAATCTCTGATATTTTTGCTGACTTTGAAAATGAAAGCTAAGGGAAAGAAAGGAGAAAAACCCAACCCTAACGAAATTCGCATCATTTTTGTTTTCATTTGCAGTTGCGAATTTTGGGATTGGCTGAAGCAATTCCGATTGCACAACAATGGCTTCTCGTATCATCATCAATCATTCCAAAAAGGTTTCTCTTTCTCATATTTTTTTTTCATTTTTCTATGGGTTTACTTCTGTTTTTGATCTTTTAAGTTCTTTGATCTGGTGAAACTGAGTTTATGCATTTGTTTTTAAGTGTTTTGCTCTATCAGTAAAAAAAAATTTCTGAACTGAGTTTCGTTTATACCACGGGACAATTTTTGTTCTATGGGTGTGATCTCTGCTGTGTCAGTTAAATTAACCATTTAACCATTTAGAACAATATTCCACGAGACATTATACCACGGGACAATTTTTGGTTTTATACAATCTTTTCTAAATGAGACTGATTTAATATGTCTAATATTTGTGGTATTAAAAAAAAAGGATTTAATCCGTATTGAGGCGGCGGATTAATGATATTTTAATATTTTTATTATTGTTGATTCAAAAACCCGTCCCGCCAAACCCATCCGGCAAAAAAACTCATTTATTTTATTAATGTTCTTATTTATTATATGATTCTGAATCATTATCTAAATATTTTAATCGATGTAGAACGTTGAACACACATTTTCATCAATTGGATAATATATGTCCGTTTTTAAAATTTCGAATCACAGTATATGCAAAAAAAAAATTGATTTTTTTTTACTTTATGTATTATATGATTATTCAAAACAGTTAAAAACAAATCAAACAAAGATGATAGGAGAATCATAATTATAAATCTTAATCAAATCTTCTAAATATCTAAATTATTAAATATGGAATATCCGGTGTATGAGTTGGGTTAAATATAATCCGACCCAACAAATTTTTTGTGAAGGTATTTTAAAAACGGATCGGGTATCCGATATACCCGGAAGCATTTTTACCTATCCGTCACCAAAATGTTGCAAAAATACTAGTATAGATGGTTTTTTTTTTTTTGACGTCTAGATTTATTATTTATTGCAAATTATGAGAACTGTTACATAGACGATTCTACAATGGACAATTCCTTCCGACCCTTATTAGATCCACGACAGACGACACTTCTTTCTCCATGCTCTTGACGGACACCTTCAATGATCCACGACCTAACGACACTTCTCTCTCTGCGTAGAATCCTGGCGAACGGACACCTTCAATGATCCACGACCTAACGACACTTCTCTCTCTGCGTAGAATCCTGGCGAACGGCTATAATTGTACTTCGCTGGAGATCTCCTGCACACTTGCCTCATTTAATCTGCAAATTTATTAATAAATCGCAATATCTGGGACTCGAACCCCAGACCTCTTGGTGTAGAAGCATTAATTAACCCTTGGTCAACCAATGGGCCAAGGGGGCTTCCACTAGTATAGATGGTTATGTATATAAAATAAATAAAGTATAATCATATTGTTTTATTGTAATTCTCGTCGGTGAGTCAAAAGATGAATTTTATTTGCAATACAGTTTACGTATAAAACGGTGAAAAATAATCATATAAAAATGAAAACATTAATACTAAAAATAGTTTTGGTAACGCATAAAGATTTTTTTCCGTTTACTCCAATGTTACTTTTTTTGTTTTTTTTTGTTTCCTGACCATATTTACACAGAGCCAATCAGAGCCTTGTTTCATCGTCTTGTCGAGGAGGCGATAATATTAGATCTGCTCACCATTTCTCCGCCATCGCCGAAGATGGGAGACAACAACCCTAACCGACCAGAAGCCGAACGTCTTCTCGGAATCGCAGAGAAGCTTCTGGAGTCACGAGATCTCAACGGTTCAAAAGAGTTTGCAATCTTAGCTCAAGAAACAGAGCCACTCCTCGAAGGCACCGATCAAATCCTCGCCGTCGTCGATGTCCTCCTCTCATCTTCCTCAGAGAATCGCATCAAAAACAAACCAAACTGGTACAAAATCCTTCAGATCGAAGATCCAAATGAATCATCAACAGACAACGATCTAATCAAGAAACAATACCGTCGTCTGGCTCTTCTTCTCCACCCAGACAAAAACCGCTTCCCTTTCGCCGATCAAGCTTTCAGATTCGTGCTTGATGCATGGGAAGTTCTATCAACACCTTCAAAGAAATCTCAATTCGATCGAGATTTGAATCTCATCTTCACAAAAGTAGATCTCAATACTCAAAAATCGAAGAAGAAAACAACAACCAATGAGAAGATGGCTACGTTTTGGACGGCGTGTCCGTATTGTTACAGTCTTCATGAGTATCCTAGGGTTTATCAAGAGTATTGTATCAGATGTCAAAACTGTCAAAGAGCGTTTCACGCGGCCATTATTCCTCAATTGCCTCCGTTGGTTCCTGGAAAAGATGAGTATTATTGTTGTTGGGGGTTTTTTCCGATGGGATTTGTTGGTGGTAAAGGAGGAGAAGCCGCCATTGCTAACGGAGTTGATGCTGCCAAATTCCCTAATTGGATGCCTCCGCTTTTCTCATCCGGCGGCGTTGCAGCTCCTCCAAGTGTTAATGGTGGCGGATACGGGGTTGGTCACCCGTCTTCTTCGCATGGTGTTCAGGTTAGCTTTGATGGATGGTCAGGTGGTGCAGCGAAGAGAGACAACGTTGGAGTTAATTTAGATGGAACGCCGAAGAAGAGAGGAAGAGGAAGGCCGAAGAAGAATCCGGTTTAGTGATCTCCGGTGATGGTGAAATGTGGAAGAAAAATTTTTAAGGCAAGTTTTTTTTTTTCAAGGCAAGGAAGATTAGTGTTTGTTGTCTTAGTGTAATCTTTTTCTTTTTCTTATGTAGTTTGTTAATTTAACTTGTTCTAATTTTATTATGCATTTCTTTTTATTCTTGCCATTTTTCTCTGTGACTTTGTTGTTATTACCGGTTGTTTTATCTTCATATGCCTCTCTTATTCGAAATCTTTGTACCATAATTTGCTTTGAAACATTTACATTGACTAGTAGAGTAAAAACAATCTATTTAAATCTATTTTTTCCTCATTATAATTTGGCAATCTCTCTCTTTTCCACTTCACTTGTTGGATGGATTAACACTTATATCTCTGTAAACAAAATTGAGGAAATCAAAGATTGGAGAGGAAAATACTACCTCCACTCCAACACTTCATTACAAGTAAAGAGCGTCAAAGATACAACTACTAAAGGCAACAACTACAAAGTTTAGTTCTTCTTATAAAAAAGTAATGATCAAAAGTAATAAAGTATCTTCTTTTACGAGTCTATAAGTGAAAGCAAATGACTTTTCATGAGACTTCTACTTCCTGACAATATTGAGATCAATGTGTACATACGCAAGCGAAGCCACAAATACTAAGAAGAAAGCCGATACAAGCATGAATGGTTCCGCAAGCATGTATATTGGTTTGAATGTATAGTACACCTGTGAAAACGTCACACATGTTAAGCACTATTATAGCGTTTTTCCCAGAAACCGTTTGTAACTTATGGAACAAAATGAGCCTATTGCTAATAACACTAATACACCGAGGTTTTTTTAGGGTTCTTCTAATACTACTACACATAAGAAAAATAAAGAATTTGGCTCATCATGGTGATATATTAAAGTCTGTGGAAAAGCTAGCTAGCTGTAAGTGTTAAGGCATTTTTTACCTGGAAGGGTACGTTGTGAGTGGGAACTACATTATCTTTTTGCAACACAACCACGGTTCTTCCCACAATGTCAAGGTATGAGTATTTGACCTGAGACAAGACCATTATAGATACATGTTGTGTAATAACTATAGTTTGAAAATGCAATTCATGTATATGTGTGGCTGATGAAGTACCTCTAACTCTTGATTTACTGTAAAGGGCAAAACAGCAGAAGGGTCCTTTGATCCTTCAGGAAGCACAACCTGAAATGATACTTCCTATGTTAAGTTGCACTCTACTAACAACTGAGAGAAATAACTACTCGTAGAAAATGCTTAACCCACTTTGAGAGTCAACTTGTTCACTATAGTTTCGACAAGCGGGCACCCAAAGGTAAAGTTCAAGTAACGTCGGCCATCAGATGCTTCAAAGAGATAGTCTTCCAATGGAACTCTATAGCCGATGACAAAAGTTGCACTCCACCCTCCAAATAATGGGTACCGCGGTTCAAATTCAAGTTCTGACTGCAAAGACCAACTTTTTTTTTATAAGAATCCAGAGAGTTAAAGAGAATAACAAATCACATCACGTTTTTGAGGTATACCCCCCTAAGCAACAGATTGTTGTACAATTAGAGAATTGGCAGAGTTTCTCAGGGCACAAAATCACTGCCTAAATGGCCACAGATCAAGAGAAGAGAGCCAACCATACCTTTCTAAAGCCTGTACGCAAATGTGAAGTTGAGATGTTTCCTATGTTATCCCTGTAGTAGACAGAGTTCACTCTGGGAGGCAGTACTGCAAGTAGCGCATTGAAAGAAGATGCACCACTGACGGACCGTTTAGATTGATAATCAACCCTGCCAAAATTGAGATTTCAGAAAAACATTTCAGCAGAACAGCATACATATATTAACAACATCTCCATTGAGCTCTCTCACCAGTAACGCAGATAGCTAATTAAAAAGACATTTTTACTTCAATAACATAGAAAAGTTGTCTTCAGTAATGGAAAATGGCACCTTAACCATTAACTCAAAACACAAAAACAGAAATTCTGCAACATCTAATTCCTAGAGATAAATTTCCAGATGTCACCTCATACATAATAAAAGTCATTAGTTACATACCTCGAGAAAACACCCTTATGACGCGCTCCCCCATGAGTCAACCTATAATTTTCCGTAATCTGAAGGCTACCCCAGTGTGAAATCTCAATTTCACGCACAAGCTCCTCAACAACGGCAAACGGACTGTTATTCTCGAAGTGAATGATGACAGGTGTGTAAGAGTATGAAGCACGATTCTCATATGGTCCATATTTTATCTCTTTGCCAGCCCGGTTAGCAGGTTCAATGCTAGTGAACGACTCCACTCTAGTAGTAGGAGTCTTAACAAAAGTTGTCTGTTGCTTAATATGATATGGTGACAATATCACTGCACTATCATGGTAGTAAACCAACTGAGATTCTGACTGGGTTATCTCCACTGGGAAAGGTTCCAACGAATGAGTCAATATGTAAAGCACCTCAAGTGAAACAGTTTCACCCGGACCTAAGGGGCTAATAAACTTAACACGGTAGTATCCAGTGTCATTTGGTGCATCAGATTGTTCAGTTGGTTTTACATCTAGTGGCAAATAGGTTTTCTTTTTCTTCTTGCCAGTAATTGCCAGGGCTTGTACCATAGCCAAATTCTTGATCTGGGTAGGTGGGAAAGCAAGAAGCATTTCTGCAGCAGGATCTTTACCAATATTTTCAACCTAAAGAAAGAAATCCAGAAAAGAAAATGTCACCTCCTAATAGAAAAACTTAAGGATGATGAAGAAGAAAAGTAATAATATCAAGTGAACTGTCACAACGAATCAAAGCCACTAAAGTTCCAACCTTTTCAACAAGTTTCACTACAATAAACTAAATTTGACTGAAAGAAAAGAAGCCGTAGTTTCATATAACATTAAACCACTAAAAGCTTTAATTTTTCAGTTCTAAGTTCCAACCTTCCAGTGTATATTCAATAGGAATAACTACTAAAAGCATTTGCTTAGAAATACCTTGAGAGTCAAGAAGGCCTTCACGATATGTGAGCTTAAATCAATCTGTAGACGAAAACAAACACAAAGGAGGAGCATTTCAGTTTCAGGCAATAAGATTCTGCAAACAGCTTCTCTATCATCAAACTTTTGGATTACTAAACTTAAAAAGTATAACTGGTGAAAAGTCACACCCAAAGAGTCACATCACCTATCAACGTACATTACATATGAAGCCTATCAATGATCAACAGCGAAGTGACCAATCACACAGTAATTCTACAAACCAATCATAGATCGGAGAGACAGCAAATCCCAACGAAAACTTCATTAACTTGAATTACGGATCCATTAAGGAAAGCAGAAATTTATGAATTTGTTACAGAAGATACATCGGAGAATCTTACCCTTCGCTCGGCATTTACGATCTGGAGATCCTGAGCTGAGGAAAATGCAGAAATAGATAAGAATACAGCTACGACGACGGAGAAGATCCAGATACGAGCAGCCATTTTCGTCACTGCAATAAGAACAAAACTCAAATCAACGAAAGAGCTCAGAGGATTTGCAAGATCAGAAAAAAGTTACTGACCGATGAGGAAAGATACAGCGAGAGAGATCGTGGATCGTACAGATAGATACCGACGGCGGAAGGAAGAACGTCGGCCGGCGAAGTGAGAATGCTCCGGTCAACTACAAAAGTCTCAGTCTCTCTCACTTCTCTCGTGATTTAGGGATTAGCTTTACGAGCTTTTTTCTTCCTCAAAACCAAAACGACATGAGACGTTGTCGTTTTTTAACTTTTAAAACTAATGGGCCGTGAGAATAACTGTTATTGGGCTTCATACCACAAAACATCAACAGTTGGATTTCAGACACGTGTATGACTTAGGAACGGTTCCGATGTCACTGAACACTTTGCCGCCATTCAAATTCGTTTGTCGACCTAACTCTCTTCAAAATTTTCTCCGGTCACTTGAATTCGTGTTCTGATTCGAACGAATACGATAATTTTGTCCATTGAAGACTCAAAAAAGTTGCTCAATTTTGTGTTTTAGTTTCTTCACTAACATCTCAGCCATGGCGATCGATTGTCTCGTACTCGGTAACAATTTTTTCTTTTTCTTCTTCTTTCTTAGCTTCTTCAAAGTTTCGTGTTCTTATTTTTGCGTTGTTTCCAGGTGCTGGACAAGAGATTGGAAAGAGCTGCGTAGTAGTGACGATTAATGGTAAAAGGATAATGTTCGATTGTGGGATGCATATGGGCTGCGATGATCACAATCGTTACCCAGATTTTTCTCTCGTCTCTAAATCCGGTGATTTTGATAACGCGATCTCTTGTATCATCATCACTCACTTGTATTGATTCTTCACGCCCAGAATCTGTCCCCTCAAGTCATTTTTAAAAAGTTTTTGTGGGATCGTATGGGTTCTAATTGTGTGTGTTTTCGAGTGTCAATAGCCATATGGATCATGTTGGAGCGCTTCCTTACTTCACGGAAGTTTGTGGGTACAATGGCCCGATTTATATGTCGGTGAGTTATATCGTCCTCAAGGTGTTCGATGAAATGTTTGAGTGACTTGTTTTTGTAAGGTACATGCTGTTTACTTTGATTTGTCTCTTTTGTAGTATCCCACAAAGGCTTTGTCTCCATTAATGCTTGAGGACTACCGAAGAGTGATGGTTGATAGAAGAGGTGAGGATGAGCTGTTCACCACTGCCCATATCGCAAACTGCATGAAGAAAGGTACTTGAATATTGGATTTAGTTCATTTGAGGTCTTTGTGCACGAACTTGTTTCATCTGGTTGATGAATGTGTGACTTGCTTCGTAAATTCACATTCAGTGTCCATATCTTGGCTTCCTTTTGTTTTTTTTTATGTAGTAATTGCAATAGATTTGAAGCAAACAATTCAGGTTGACGAAGATCTTCAAATCCGTGCCTATTACGCAGGGCATGTAAGACATTCGTTCTGGTTTTAGAGAACTTCTTTGGACTTCCTTCTAAGTTTGTTATATTCTGAGTTTCTATATTTCTTAAAGCTTCTTTTGTAATGATCATAAGGTCCTTGGAGCAGTGATGGTTTATGCAAAGGTGGGAGATGCAGCGATTGTGTACACTGGAGATTACAACATGACGACAGATAGACATCTAGGAGCAGCTAAAATTGACAGACTCCAGTTGGATCTTCTCATATCAGAGTATGGAAAACAAATACAAACTTGTTCGCTGGTATTTTTCAACAAACTTAGAAAGAACAAGTATATCTGATGTATGTTTGACTATGTGTGTCAGGTCCACATATGCAACTACCATTCGTGGCTCAAAATATCCCCGGGAGAGAGAGTTTCTTCAAGCTGTATGTCTACTTGTAGCTATTGACACATGGTTTCTAAATTTGTTCTTAAATGGTTTTTGATTATAATTGCGGCATCACTTTTGGCTTGTTCCTGATCAATATACCCCCTTTAGGAAAGGCTTAAGTTTTCATTTGGTAATTTTCTGATATCTCAGAAAACTCTTCCAGGTTCATAAATGTGTTGCTGGCGGAGGGAAGGCGCTGATTCCTTCATTTGCTCTTGGAAGGGCTCAGGTCTGTCTTTTTACAGAATATGCTCCCTGTGATAGCTTTGAAACAAGTCAGTTACTTAAACTTGTCTGTGCTTCTCTTATGTCTCATTGACAATTGCGTTTCCTTGTTCAGGAACTCTGCATGCTGCTCGATGATTACTGGGAGCGCATGAATATAAAGGTTCCGATATACTTCTCATCAGGTCTGGCAAATCACCCCCAATCCTCATTTGAAAAGAATTCTGCAGATCTTTATCTTCTGAAAATTGCTGTTTCTAAAGATCAATTTGTTTTTTTTTTTTTTCAGGTTTGACCATCCAAGCAAATATGTATTACAAAATGCTCATCAGCTGGACAAGCCAGAATGTTAAAGAGAAGCACAATACACATAACCCATTTGACTTTAAGAATGGTATGCTGACTAACATTTGCAGATAACTTTAGAACGTTGAAGATGAATTTTATTCAAATGGAACCGAGACTTTGCAGTGCTTGAAAAATAAGGATAAAAACTTTGTAAACTAGTGGTTCTATACTTGATCAGTACTACTATCTTAGTTCTTATCAACTACCTTAGTTCTGCAACTCTGCTTGATTTCTAACTCCTACCTTCTCATTCTGCAGTTAAAGATTTTGATCGGTCTCTTATACATGCTCCTGGGCCATGTGTTCTCTTTGCCACACCCGGTATGCTTTGTGCTGGCTTCTCACTTGAAGTGTTCAAGCATTGGGCTCCATCTCCCCTGAATCTTGTTGCCTTGCCCGGGTACTATACCTATTGTGTTCCCCCTTTATTAGCAATTCATTTTTTTCCTAGCATAGCATCTAACACAAAATTGTATCTCGTTTCATCCCCTTTATGGATCCGTTTTTGACAGATACTCTGTGGCTGGAACAGTTGGGCACAAACTGATGTCTGGTAAACCCACGACGGTTGATCTCTACAATGGCACCAAGGTCGATGTCCGTTGCAAGGTTTGTATACTCTTTCTTCTGATTCTCACAAAAGTTGAGTGAACTTTACAAGTAAACAGCGATGCATCCAATTCAGACTAATATGTCTTGTTGATTCTGTTGTTATCAGATACATCAAGTGGCATTCAGTCCTCACACAGATGCAAAAGGAATAATGGATCTCACAAAGTTCCTTTCCCCAAAGAACGTTGTACTCGTGCACGGCGAAAAACCCAGCATGATGATTCTTAAGGATAAGATAACCTCAGAGCTTGACATCCCCTGTTTCGTCCCTGCCAATGGCGAAACAGTTTCAGTAGCTTCAACCACTTATATAAAAGCAAACGCTTCTGATATGTTCCTTAAAAGCTGCTCCAGCCCGAATTTCAAATTCTCAAACTCTACTCAGCTCCGTGTTACAGACCAGAGAACAGCAGACGGCGTTTTGGTCATAGAGAAGAGCAAAAAGGCAAAGATAGTTCACCAAGATGAAGTCTCTGAGGTGTTACATGAGAAAAACCATGTGGTCTCTTTGGCTTATTGTTGTCCTGTGAAAGTCAAGGGAGAATCAGATAATGATGCTGATCTGATCAAACAATTGTCTGAAAAGATCTTGAAGACAGTGTCTGGTGCTCAGATCCATGAATCTGAAAACTGTTTGCAGATTGGATCTTTCAAGGGAACTTTGTGTCTGAAAGACAAGTGTGTGCATAGAAGAGATATAAGTAGTAGTAGTGAAGCTGTCGTGTTCTTTTGTTGCAACTGGTCTGCTGCTGATTTAGAACTTGGTTGGGAAGTCATCAATGTAATGAAACAAAACATATGAAATCGAAGTTGTGGTAACTCTCTGGATCACACAAGTTTTGTCGTTATGTTGTCGGCGTTCTAATATTTATGTAAACTTTTTTTTATCTTAGTAATAAATTTAGACCATTTTTTAGCGCCAATTTGTAGCTAATTAGTAAATTACCCGAAGGTCAAAGGTGATTATTATAGTAATACCAGTGTTCTAAAAAGCGGTCTAGGCGGTCGCCTAGGCCCCGACTAGGCGCTAGGCTCTCATGCGACGCCTAGATAACCGCCTTGACCGTCTAAAATTACATAGATCTTGTTTAATGTATTTTTTCAATTTCAATTAGAGTTTTATTTATATATATATATATATAGTTATAAATATTCATATATTGTTTAATATATAAAATCAATTAAATGTTTTATCTAGTTTTTGTTTATAATTTCATAATTTTTTGTTTTATTAGATATTTTATATAAATTTTATATATGATATTATATTTATTATGTTTTATGTTATAAACGTCTAAACCGCCTAAAAAATCGCCTAGGCTTCGATTAGGCGTTCTAGGCGCTAGGCATTGGGTCACCGCCCGCTTAGCGCCTAGCGCTTTCTTGAACACTGAGTAATACTGACTCTGTCTAAATTATCAATGTTAATTAAGAATTAATCTCGTTTAGTTAAATACTTAAATCCTAAATTATTTAATTAAAACAATTTTTAAAAACTGTCCGCCATGGCTTAGCGTTTTCTAGAGGAGAGAGGGAAAAAGAAGAATCTCAATTGTTCTCTTCGTTAGTTCCATAGAAGAAGAAACTGATGTCTTCTTCAGATTCCACGGCGGCGCGTGATCAACATGCGCCGCTACTCCGTCCACGTCACGACGGATCTTCTTCTTCTTCTTCTTCTTCATCATCAGCCAGACCTACAGCTCTCGCCGTTCTATTAGGACGGATCACCGGTCACCGTGCACCGTCGATGCTGGTTAGAGAAACGGCGGCGCGTGCTCTTGAGGAGAGACGGATCGATTGGGGTTACTCGAAGCCTGTAGTTGCTGCTGATATACTATGGAACGCTGCTTTAGTGCTTGCGTCGGCGGTTATGCTTGTCGGTACCGTTGAAGAAAGACCTAATGAACCAATTAGGGTTTGGATCTGTGGGTATGGGTTACAGTGTTTGATCCATGTGGTTTTGGTTTGGTCTGAGTATTGGAGAAGAAACACAACGCGTAGAGCTAGGGATTTGGAGTCTGGTGACCATGAAGATTACAGTGTGTATGATTACGAACAAGACAGTGACAATTCAACAACTTACAGGTTTGATGATTAAATCTCAAATTTTTCATGGTTTTATGATTATGATTATGATTTGATGGATTTTGTAATCAGTTTTGCGAAAAGATGCGAGTCAATAAACACAGTGATATCATTCATATGGTGGATAATTGGATTCTACTGGGTTGTTGAAGGTGGTGATAAGCTTTTAGGAGAAGCTCCTAATCTTTATTGGTAACAGATTTATCATATTGCTCATTCAAAAACAAGAATTGCTTTGTGTGTTTCACAAATCTTACGGGTTTTTTGCAGGTTGTCGGTGATTTTTCTGGCGATTGATGTCTTCTTTGCTATTTTCTGTGTTGTTTTGGCTTGCCTTGTTGGAATAGCTCTCTGCTGCTGTCTTCCTTGCATAATCGCCCTTCTTTATGCCGTTGCAGGAACGGTCTGAAGCCTATCATCGACTTTTGTTGTCTCAAAAGATTACTACTTTAAAGAACTTATAAACGCCTTTTCTTGCGGGTTATACAGGAAGGAGTATCAGAGGCTGAGCTCGGTGTTCTTCCACTGTACAAATTTAAGGCTTTCCATAGCAACGAGAAGAACATTACCGGACCTGGTAAAATGGTTCCTATACCAACAAATGGCTTATGCTTAGCAACTGAAAGAACACTGCTTGCTGAGGATGCGGTAAAAGCCAATCTATCATTACAACAATTTGTTACTTACAAACTCTGCTTTTACGAAGTTTCAAAGGTTTCTGCTTGATTTTTTTTAACAGGACTGTTGCATATGTCTGAGCTCATACGAGGATGGTGCAGAGCTTCATGATCTTCCTTGTAACCACCATTTTCATTCGACCTGTATCGTTAAATGGCTTAAGATGAGAGCAACATGTCCTCTCTGCAAATACAACATCCTTAAAGGAACCACTGATCAATCTTGAAGACTAAACCCAACTAAGTAGAGGGAGTAAGATTCTGCACATATGGAAACAGATTCCATTTCCTCAATTAAAAAGCTTCTGTATATACTTATATCAAAATTATGTATCTTTTGTTAAAAGCATCCATTTTTAAATGTAAAAGATCACACTTTACAAATGCACTTTACTATATTTGCCCATATTTGAGAATACAACAGCTCCTGATGCTCATAGCTCAAATCATGAGTAAGTTCAAGAACAGCTCACTTCATTGTCACATTGTTTGCTGCAATCCGCATCACTTACTGCTCTTGCAAGCCCTCTTGTTTGCATATCGAGAAGCAAATCCGAAGCAGTGGTCATGTTTCCCTCCTTTTCATATGCTCTAATCAATAGATCAAAAACAGCCGAATCAGGACATACTCCGCTTCTCAACATTTCATCGAAAACTTGTCTAGCCTCAACCATCAAACCCTTGCTAGTTAACCCATAAATCAATGTTGTGTACGCAAACAAATCCAGCTCAAGGCCCTCTTGAACCATTTTGGTTTTTAACTTAAACGCATCCACCAAATTCCCTTGCTTACACAAACCAGCTATCCAAGAAGTGTACATGAACTTATCTGGAACAAGTCCAGCCTCTGAAATTTTGCTAAACAATCTCTCAACTTCTATAAAGTCTTCTTCTTTGCACAAAGCATCAATAAGCACGGTGTACATAACATCATTAGCTTTCTCTGTACAGAAATAAGATATAGCTTCATGTAGTTGTCCATTCTTCGCAATCCCATCGATCATAGTCGAAAGAGCTACAACATCTGGCTCAAAGCCTCTCTCAATTAATTTGTGGTACATGTTAACTGCAGCCTTCATGCGCCCGGATTTAAAATATGCATTCATCATTGTAGTAAAAATCATCATGTCAGGAACTAAATCACCTTTCTCCATATCTTCTACAATCTCTGTTGCCTCCTTTAGTTTACCAATACCGCAAAGGCCTGATATGATTACGCCGTAAGCTGTTATATCAAGTCTCATCCCTTGATTGAGCATTTTGGCCAGAAACTTCATGGCATTATCAGAATCTCCTCTCTGAAAAAACCCATTGATAATTGTTGTGTATACAAGAGAATTTGGCTCAACTCTATCCTCGAGCATCCGCAAATACATTCCCCCAGCTCTCTGCATTTCCCCTTTCTTGCAGAAACCATCTATCAAAGCAGTATAAGTGACAACATTCAAAGACATCCGAACGCGCCTCATTTCCTCGTATAACGAAACCACAACCTCCAAGTCCCCGGCTTTACAGTACCCATCAATCAAACAAGTGAAAGTAACCACATTTGGAAATAAAGCATCTCTCTTCATACAGTTAAAACTCTTCAACGCCAACTTCAACTCCCCGGATTTGCAGAACATGTCGATCCAAGTACTATAAGTAACAACATTCGGCGAACAACACTTCAACATAACACCCATATACACAAAAACCTCATCTAACATCTTCATCTTGCTAAACCCATTAAACAAAGTATTAAAACTAACTATGTCAGGCTTGCAGGTAAACCCATAAGAGGCTCTTAAACTCTCTAAAACCAAACAAGCACTTCTAATATCGCCATTTCTACAATGCCCATCAATGAGAGAGTTATAAGATATAACATCTGGTTCACACCCGAATCTAGGCATCGAGTGGACGATATCTACAGCGAATTTAACTTGCCCTAATTTACAAACAAAAGATACGACCGAATTGAATGAAGAACGATGAGGAGCGTAACCTCTGGAGACTAAGTAAGCTAAGAATTTGAGAGAGAGAGCGCCGCAATTGGAATTGATTAGCTGATGAATATGCTTGTTACAAGTGACTGGGTCTGGGAGATTCGAGGATTTTCTCAGCCGAGAGAGAAATTGAAGAGCTTCTTTGACCATTCATGGACATGGGATTCTTCAGACGATTCGAAAGGAAACAAGTTTTTCAAACATCAAACGGGAGAGGCTTAAACCCTAAAAGAAGTAAGAAGCGAAGCGACCATGGTCAAAGCTTAACTCTTTTTCGGCAAGAACTTCTCCAAGCAGATAATCCGATGGGCTGGTGGAAACAGTCAAAGCCCATTCGTTTTTCGTTTTTCTCTTTGTTTTTGTTTATTACTAGGATATGACACCGCGGGTTAATTATTTGATTTTTTTATTTTTATAAATTGATGAATTTATTATGTATAATATTTTTTGTTGTATACCGCGGGTCACATGCGTTGTATCTAAAATAAAAAATTTAAGTTGTATTTGTTTTGTTTAGTGTTTAAGATTGTATAATTGTATTTTGATTTGTTATTTATAGGATTTCACCTGTGGTATATTGTCTCGTATTAATATTGACCCAAACCCGTCCAACCATATAATCTAAAATGAAATTAAACATCATTTTGTTATTTTTTTAATAACACTTTTATTTAAATGTCATATAATTCGAGTGAATTTGAAAGTTGCTTTCAAATAGTTTCCATGTATATTTTTAAATTAGTGTGTGTTTTTGGACCAACCCGTAAAAACAATTTATAATTGTATCTTAAAATACTAATTAGGATTTCACCCGTGATATACTGTCCCATTTTAGATAATTGTAAAAATTAAAGAAAGATCCGAATGACTCAATTTCGGGTCTGAATAAAATAACGACATGATTAAATGCTCAATTTGTTCTTAAAAATGTTAATATAGATTACACACATATTTTTATTCATCGATTGAGTAATATATGTCCGTTTTAAAAAATTTGAATTGTAACATATGCAGAAAAAAAAAAACTAAAATTTACTAACTATTTATATATTTTATAATAATTTAAAATAATATAAATATAAGATCAAATAAAAGTGAAATAAGAATCATATATTTATGTTTAAATTAGGTAGAGAGGTTTTAGGAAATTAGTGCAAATTTGTTATATTAGCATTAAATCATCATATTTGATTTCTTTATCTATAAAAATCGTGGAGAATATACCATAAATAAAGCGTTTAAATATAGTAATTAGTTGAGAAAGTATATATATTTTAGATTTTATTAATTATTTTCGTTTTTTAATTTTGCCAAAATTTAAGGAAAGATCCGATTGAAGATTTCCGGGTCAAAATTAAACAAACTTGACCCGATTTGGGTACCCCAAAAACTGCTGCAAAAATGTATAGTAGATGTTGGGTCGGGTCAAAAGTTGGTTTTGGTCAAATCGGGTCAAGTTTAAATCAAAAACAAGTAATTGCAGTTCAATAAAACATTAAACACTATATAGCTTGCCATAGCTGATCGAGCTGCAAAATCTGAAGCTCAGCTGAAGGTAGGAATCAGAGTTAGGATCCATATAGCTTTAATTAGAAAGCTTATTTCTTGGCATTAATACAAAAGACTAAATTAAACTACAAATCTCTAACAATTTCTTAGATTGTAAATTCATTTCTCTATTAATAATGGCATTACTTTTTTTCTTTCACTAACCAAGATTATGTTTTTATATATTAAAATGTTTATATTATTCGAAACAGTTTTTAACTTGACTTTAAGATTTATCAGGCTCCTATCGAATTTATGATTAAGAAACACATTAAAAAAAAGAGTCAAAAGAGCCTATTATTTTAAAAAGTCAAAGGAAATTTGTTGTAACTTGTACAACTTTTTACACAAAAAGTCTTTGCGATCAGATGAAGAAGAAGAAAAGAGGAGTTGAGGAGTACTCAAACGCCTAAGAATCAAGCAAGCCTTGTCTAAAATCAATTAATCAAAGTACTGACGCCTACGATTTCTTTTTTTTTTGTCTTTATGTTTATGATCGTACACTGAGCCGAGCATGAGAGTGTTGTTTTGAAACATTATAGAACTATAATACAAACCAAAAATATAAATTTTAGTTGACTTTTTTTTAAAAAAAAACAAATAATTTTTCAACTTAAGATGAATTATATTTAACTTTTCTAAATGTTTATTATGTTGGTTTCCTCTATACTGGCGACAGCGAGAGCGTCAGTGGGAGCAGCGACGACGACAGTGGGCGCACAACGACAGAAGGCACAACGACGACAGACGGACGGCGCATCGATGATAGACGGCGCAGTAACACCAGACGGCGCATCGACGACAAATGGCGCTGCGAAGGAACTACATACGTCTAAAATCCTTTGATATAACAACGTTCTAGCCATTAGAGTGACCACACATGAGATGTGGATAGGGGATCAACTTCGGGATTCGGGATATGAACAAGATCTCTTTAGTGAAATCTCGATCAAAAGACTCTCGATTACAAAGAATTTGATTATTATTTCAAGAATAAGTTAGGTTTACTCAAGACTAAGAAAAAAGCTAAGATTTTTTTTTATGAAATTGCGGATGCTTAAGTTATAAATATATATATTTTAAATATGTATTCTAATAAATTGTTTTTTAGAGATTTGATGGCCTTTTTGGTGTGAAAATTTATGAAACCATTGCATTTGGTGATTTTTGTTGCACACAAATTGTTTTTTTATTTTTTTTTATAGGGAACTATTATGATTTTGAACTGTTGTGTGTGGAACAAGAATTAGATCATGAAGTATGTGATCCAATTCTAGTTTACTATTTACATGATGTCAACTTGATTAAATTAAAAATATCAGGAGTTCTTGAGATTATCTTCTAATTAATCTGCAGAAATAAATTTTCTTAGTTGGGATGTGTTCACTCTATCTGATTATACTTGATCACACCAATTAAGTTGAATTTGTAAAACAATTCGTGTTTGTGCTCTTGCTCTGTTTTTCATTTCTGCATTTTATTCAAATCGAAATTTGTTTGAGAACGAATGGTTTGTGAGTTTTGAATGTATGATCCGAAAATTCATCGGTTCGAAACGAAGATGCTTAAATAAACCCTAGAAGGTTAAAGAAGCGACGATGGTTTGGTTAGAAACAACATGGTTTTGATATTGTTCCCTTCCTCTAGTAAATTTTTTGCTAAACAAATATCAAATTAAATTAAAAAAATTATGATTGACCTGCAAAACCTGTATTAAATTGGTTAGGTAACATACGTTGATTGCTTACTTCGTAAAGTGAACACGAATCAGCCTTATTAGTTATTTGATTGTTCTAAATATTAAATTGTTCAAAGTTCAAACCCATGAAAAGTTACAATTAAAAACTGTGTCCCTTACAAAAATTAACAATGTTAACATTCTTTGTTTGTTACATATGTAACGTATGAAGTAAAACTCGTGACTTGCGAACATTCATATATAACTACAAAAATCAAAATCGTGTTGAGATAAATTTGATTTTCGAAAAGAAAAACTCACGAGGACGTGATTTGTAGTGTTTGCATTCGTACATGTGAGGACAGATTGGATGGTTAACAATGAAAATCTAAAAAATGGTCCGATTGATATTTACTTCTCATATCTATATTATTAATAAACACTTGCAAAATATTAAAAATTGCATAAGTAGAAAATAATTGTTTACAACAAAAGAAATGCCCTTTTTCGAATAATATTTTAAAGTTTCACAACTTTAACAATTTATAATATACTTTTGATATTCTTATATATAATTTTATATACTTAATGTTGAAATTCATTAAATAAATTTATTTGTTTATTAGATAGAAATATATATATTGGTGATGTAGTATTACATTCCGCCAAATATATCCAATCAACACAATTGTTAAATAATTTGATTATACGAATTTTTCATTCTACGAGTATTCATAGACACAATTCTCTCAAAGACATAATTCTATTTGCTTTTAAAAAAGGCCATAAAATATTAACGAAAAAAGTAAAAAACTATTATAAAATCTTCTTAAATGAGATTGCTGGAAATTTTTGAACTAATGTGATATACGAAAACATTTTTGTAGGTGGTATATTTTGATAATATCGAGGATTTTTTTTCCACTTATAATAAAAAACATATTATTAAATCATATATATAAAAGTTGGCCAACTCTCTCCATCTTTCCGCCACGTCAACAATGGAGAGAGTGCCATGTGTCACAACATATTACATTTATTATTTTATTTTATTAAATAATGCATTAATTCTTGCTTATATGAAAATTGACATATTTAACTTATTAATTCAGTAAATTCAATTTAATTAGTTACAAAAGTATATCAAACTCATATAAAAATTAATTTATTTAAATTTAGCTGTATAAATTTTAAACTTATGTGTAACATAAAATCAATGGAATTTTAATTAAATGTTAGATTTTATTAACGTATAAAAATAAATAATATGATATTAGAATTTATTTCATGTTTTCATATACTATAATATATATATAGGATTAGTGACAATGAATATAGATGAATCTATAATTTATTTTAATGCAAATATAAGATACTATATCAACACTACTTTTTCGTTTATTTAAAATAATTTTATAGATAACCAAATATATATATATATATATATATTTGTTTTTAAGGTAAGTAATTGTAAATAAGTGTTAAACAATGTAATTAAACATATATTAAAAAAACAAAAAATAGAATGAATTATTTACCCGAGAGTTAGAGGAATACATCAAAATAAATATTAGAAGAAAAAAACACCAAAAGGATTATTTATTAAATTAATTCAATCAATGTAAATTGTTATAACTAACAAATTATGGATGGAAAAGCCCGCACGTTGTGCGGATATTAGCCTAGTCTCTACAATAATTAATTGAGAAGTAGAAACGCACCATATTAGCCTAGTCTCTATATATATAAAAGTTAGAATGATTTGTCCTAAACACCCTTAATGAATTGTTCTTCTCAAAATTTCTCCTTCTTCGTAATTAGGGGTATATAAGTCTAATCATGTGTTGATCTCTATAATAATGTCCTAAACACCCTCAATTCGAAAATTTTTGTTCTTAATTGTTAAGGGTATATAAGTCTAATCGTGTTTTGTGATGATTAGTCTTAATCACCCTTAATTTTTTTTATTTTATAGTGTAATCGTTGGGGATACGGATGTCATAATGTCTCGACTTTAATGATTATGGAATCTTAGCTTAAATTTATTTGTTAATTTTTTGGATAATTCTATAACTTAGCAGTTAAAATTCGTTTTTGTTAGTTTTCTGATTTTGTTTCTAATTAAAAAGTTCAATATATTTGTTAATCTTTTGGATAATTCTATATCTTAGTAGTTAATATTCATTTTTGTTAGTTTTCTGATTTAGTTTCTAATTAAAAAGTTAGATTTCTTAAGATAATGATTGATGTTTGCCCTAATTTTAAAGCTATATATATAGTTATCGGCCAGAGAATTAGGTATTGTTTTTTTCCTGTGTTCATTAGATAGTTTCACCGTTATGTTTTTTTTATATAGCTACTATGATTCTGATGAATCGAATTGTTTGTCATGCATATATTGTTTTCATGGTCCTTTAAAGGTAGTGTGCATGTTTTTTGTTGTTTGTTTTATTTTTTGCATGAATTCGTTGATTTATTGTTTTGCTGATTTTTTACCTTTGCTATGTGTTTCAGATTTGTAGAACGTGGGAGGTTCCATCGACAAAGCTTTCGGACGAAGGTGGTGTTGATGAGAACAGAACGAGGTTTGGAAAGGTATTTCTATAGATTTGGTTTGTATATTTTACATCTATTTACCTATTTAAATGTTTGTGTTTCTTTATGTTCTATTAAATATTTTTATATGCAAATAGTACGTATGGAATATTTTTTACGTAATTGTGTAATTATGGTTTACGTATATTATGGTTTTTTTTATATAGCTTTTTAGTAATTGTGTTTAGCCGTGTTGAGATGATTATTATTCAAATAGTACGTATGTTTGATTGTTTGAATTAAAGAATAATTGAGATATCTAATCGTGTGTTCTATTGTTTTCAGTAAATCTTCATCTTCAACAATGAAAAGGAGGAATAAGGTAATCTTTTACATTAATCGTTTTCTTATAATTCTATTAGTTTGTAGATTATGATGTTATTTGTATTCTGGTTTCTATTGGTCGGTTGTTTTCTTTAATAAAACTAATATCCAAAAAAAATTATGAATTCTGGTTTCTATTGGTCGATTCCTAGGTTACCCGTGAAAGTTGTATGAACAAGTAAGCAAAACACCATCTCGACTGATATGTTTTCGTTGATAATTATATATTTATTTTCTCTCTTTGATCGATATATGTTTCGGCTGTGTGTTCTTTTTAGTATGACCTAATATTTTGTGTTTCCAATCTAATGCCACATATCTAGAAAGAGGAGACAAGTCCATAGAAAAGGGATGGAGAACGACAACACAAAGGAGGTAGACAATTAGGTTTTATATTATATACGACAACACAAAGGAGGTAAACATTGTCATTTTGTTTTATGGTACAAAGTCATCTCAACTCTTTTCTTTGCTCTGTATCTTGCTGCAACACATTTCTAATCTTGCTGGTAACCCAAAGATTGTGCTCCCAGTTCCTGCCTTCAATGTAATCAACGGTGGATCTCATGCAGGAAACAAGCTTGCAATGCAGGAGTTCATAATTCTCCCTGTTGGAGCTTCATCTTTCAAGGAAGCCATGAAAATGGGTGTGTAAGTTTACAACTTGAAGGTAAATCATGAATTGTTTTGGTCTCTGAGATGCTCATACTATGATAATTTATGATTTAAAAATGTATAGTCAAAATAATAGGTCTCTTGTCGTTACTCCTTTATCTGAAAATTTCTTGTCGTGTTAACATGAAAGTTCTCACGTTTCTTGTATGTGACTAATTCATCCTGTTTTTCTTATGTCTATGTTCAGTCTGTGATTAAGTACGGTCAGGATGCAACAAACGTTGGGGATTAAGGTGACTTTGCACCAAACATTCAGGAGAACAAAGAAGGTCTAGAACTGCTTAAGACTGCCATTGAGAAGGCCGGATACACTTGCAAGGTTGTCATTGGAATGGATGTCGCTGCGTCTGAGTTCTACTCATCAGACAAGAAATACGACTTGAACTTCAAAGAAGAGGTAAAGCAATCTCTTTACAAATCATGAACCTCTTTGAGAAGAAATCAAGAACATTGCTCTCAATATCTATCCGCTGCTCTATTTGTGAATTTGCAGAACAACGATGGTTCTCAAAAGATCTCTGGAGATGCTCTCAAGGACTTGTACAAGTCATTTGTTTCAGAGTACCCTAATGTATCCATTGAAGACCCATTTGACCAAGATGACTGGGAGAACTATGTTGAAATGACCGTTGAATGTGGCGAGAAAGTTCAAATCGTCGGTGATGATTTGCTGGTCACCAACCCCAAGGTATGCCATTGTTAATCAATCGTTTCCTCTAGAACTTTATCTCTCTTACTTAACATGCTTATGTCTCTAACACTCTTATATATATGCAGAAAGTTAAGAAGGCAATCAATGAAAGGTCTTGCAATGCTGTTCTATTGAAGGTAACATCCTCACACACAAGATATTCTTGACTGGTATTGGTCAATTTGAAATCCTTTGAAATATTGTTAATAACTCCTTGGTGAATGAGTGAACAGATTAATCAAATTGGATCCGTAACCTAGAGTATCGAGGCAGTTAAGATGTCAAAGAGAGCTGGTTGGGGAGTGATGGCTAGCCACCATAGTGGAGACACTGAGGACACATTCATTGCTGACTTATCTGTCGGTTTGTCAACCGTAAGTCAAAAACCCAACATCATATATCAAGAAATATCCCATTGTATCTTCTCCAAATCATGTCATGATATGGAGTCTCTTGGTAATGTTGTTATATGAACAAGGACAAATCAAGACCGGAGCTCCTTGCAGATCAGAGCGTCTTGCCAAATACAACCAACCAGGTTTAGTAACAAGTTATCTTGGTGTCTTTTTTTCTGATGAACTATCATTAGTAGATATATTCATCATACTGATACCTTTTGTCTTTTTTTTTTTCTGATAAACTATCATTAGTGGATAGATTCATGAAACATGATTACCATTATTAGCACATACTCAGGCTTTTACATGGTCCGAACTATCTTTGATAATTCATTGTTGTGTACTTGTGTGCGTGCATGTAACTTAATTGGTGAATTTTTGATTCCAAGTTCCAATCCAGATCATGATCCAACACCAGGGGTTGGAAAGGTTCGGTTTCAATTCTCGGATACATTGTCTATCAAAAGTATATATAAATGCATACTCTAATGATATGATATATTAATGCATGTGTTTTTATTGTCTTATTTTTGTAAGTACAATAAGTAAACAAAAAAAAAGCAGGGAAAAACAAGAGGTGGTGAGATGAAGACTATCACAACGAAAAGCATCAAGACAAGGTTAAATTCCATTTCCTACTAGAGTGCATGGTCAGAGCTGCAGTCTCTGTGTACTTCGATTGAAATCTTGAATAGCCTTAATTTAAACAATCACTGGATGAAAGAGTTTTTTTCTTGGCAATGCGTATCAAGAACTCAGAATGCACACTGGGTCTTTGGCGAAGTACGAGTATTTGCAAGGTATTTTCAGTTTTAGCAATTACATCCAAGCTCAAACTGCATAAGCTCAGTATTGTCTTAGGGAATTTGACCACGTTGAAATCATGTTTAGAGAACATTTGAGAAACGATCCCTATCGGATGGAAGATATGGATTTGTATTCTTATGTTCTGTATGCAAAAGAAGCATGTGCTGCGCTGAGTTACCTTGCACATAAGGTGGTTTTGACTGATAAGTACAGACCTGAGTCTTGCTGCATCATTAGCAACTACTACAATTTAAAAGGCCAGCATGAGAAAGCAGTTATGTACTTCCGGAGAGCTTTGAAACTGAACAAGTATTTATCGGCGTGGACTCTTATGGGCCATGAATATGTTGAGATGAAGAACACGCATGCTGCCATTGATGCATATCGACGAGCTGTTGATATAAACCCTTGTGATTATCGAGCTTGGTATGGGTTAGGACAAGCATATGAGATGATGGGGATGCCTTTCTATGCACTTTACTATTTTCGCAAATCCATATTCTTTCTTCCAAACGATTCTCGGTTGTGGATAGCCATGGCTAAATGTTATCAAACCGAACAGCTTTACATGCTTGAAGAGGCCATCAAGTGTTACAATTGAGCTGTGAACTGTACTGACACAAAAGGAATATCACTTAATCAAGCTTCACCAGAAGCTTGGACGTAATGAAGAAGCTGCATTTTATTTCGAGAAGGATTTAGAGAGAATGGATGCTGAAGGATTAGAAGGACCAAACAAGTTTGAGGCTTTAATTTTTCTTGCCACACATTTTAAAACTCACAAGAAATTCGCAGAAGCAGAAGTGTATTGCACCCGTCTTCTCGATTATAGTGGACATTGTTCTTTTGCTTTTGCTTATCTCTCTCTTGATTTTTTCTTTGTATTTCTCCTGAATATATATATAGATAAGCGCACAAAAACATGGAAAAAAGGCCAGAAAGACCGAGAGGTATAAAGATGAGATGACCACTACAATGAACATCAACTTTGACAAGGTTGATTTCTATTTTCTATGAAAAAACTTTTTTGTATCTATATTAGTTTTATTTCTATTTTCTATATTAGTTTTATCGTGATGTGTTTTAGTATGTTTTCAAGCGATTGTCCAATCTATGATTACTATTAGAGAAACTGAGACTAAGAGAACAAGGACTTCACAAAAAGAGAGAAAAAAGTTTCCATGGAGAGGTTCAACACAAAAAGGGTATTTAAATTCTAATTTTCTAACCAAATCTATATGAGATCGTTATGTTCTATTAAGTTTGTTCTGCTTTTTGTAATACTCGAAAACATAAATAACAACAAAAAAGCATAAGAAAATGTAGAAATGAAAGAGGGGTCAGACTCAACGAAACTACAACAATAAGAAAAAGCGATGGGATAAATATAATTATGGAAAAAACTTAACACTATTATGGTGAAACAAAGATGGAGAAGAACTAGAACACAAATACGATGCAAGAGAAGAATAGGGGGATGAAGATGTAAGCGAAGAAGAACAAAAAAGTGTATACAAAGTGTCAAAGACACAGAAGATGATGATGGCGAAGATGTGGATGAAACTTCACAAGTTTTAGTTTCATTTATCTTTTCTTATTAAAGTTTATAAAGCAAGTATGTTTTTTTTTGGCTCTATCTTTTCTTAGTTTAGGTATATTAAAATTTGTTTGTCAATATTGATCTTTATAAAAAGTTCCTATTATATTTGAAAACGAATAACAAAAAGAAGAGGAAGTATTTCTAATCGTGATGAAATCATTCTTTGTGTCCAATGGTAAGTTTAAAATTTTGTACGTGACTTTTATAATTTTCTTTTGCGAAGATAATAAAGAATCCGATAACATATTCTTCTTACATTATCATACTAAATTTAATTAAAAAATTCGTCACTAAATTTAATAATTTAAAACGATTTAATTAGCAAATGTATGTTGCTCTTCTTGACAAAAAGGTAAACCTATGAATTATGTGCAATAAACGAAATAGAAAAGTTTTAAGAAACTTTGTCCTCAACGTAAATCTATTGAAATTATACTAAGTTGTTTACAAAATAGTTAAACCATTTTATAGTTATATTACCTTTTAGAAGAATTATGATAATACCAAATATATAAATTTTTTATTTTTATCTAAAAATAGAAGCATTTAATTTTATTTTGATTTATTTTTTTAATTAAAATATCGTTGATTTTGAAAGGAAATAATGATTGGAAATATTTAGTGTTTTAGATTATAGTTATATAAAAATTTTGATTCTTTATTTGTGAAAACGATAATGGTTAAACTTGCCATTTATCTCTATCAAAAAAATATCTAAAACATTTTAAAAGCAATTTTGTACAGAAAAATTATATGTTAAGATTTGAAAACTTTGATTGGGTGCATCATTATGATATTAAAATTTTTGATTTATATAACTAAAATATGAAATTAGGATATACTAATTATAAATTAGAGTAAATAGACATTTTGTTAGACATTTTGTAAATAGACATTCTACAGTCTAATGAAAGAGATCTTGATAAACTTAGAAATCGTTTGCTGATTGATGAGTTTGGATATAACAATGATAACGGAAAAGGAGCAAAATTGACGGATTTCGGCAGGCTCACGAAAAAACTATTGACAAAGGGAGAAATCATTTGATGATGATGAGTTTGGTTATAATCATGATAACCAAAAAAAGAGGAGAAGATTTGACGGTTTTCTGTAGTCTCATGAAAGAGCTTTTAATAAACGTAGAAATCGTTTGCTGATTGAAAAGTTTTGCTATAACCATTATAACGGAAAAATGAGCAAAATTGATAAGTTTCTACAGCATGATGAAAGAGCTCTTGATAAACGTAGAAATAATTTGCTTCTTGATGAGATAGGCTATAACCACGGTAACAAAAAAATGAGCGAAACTAACGGGTTTTTTACAGCCTAATAATAAACGTAGAAATTATTTTCTGATTTATGAGTTTATAACCATAATAAAAAAAACAAGAAGAGCAAAAATGATGGTTTTATGCAGTCTCATGAAAAATCTCTTGATAAACGTAAAAATCATTTGTTGATGATAAGTTTGGCTATAACCAGGATAAAAAAAAGAGAGAGAACAGAATTGACAGTTTTCTCCTGTCTGATGAAAGAGCTCTTGAGAAATATATAAATCATTTGTTAATTGAAGAGTTTATCTATAACCATTATAACGGAAAAATGGGTAAAATTGACGGTTTTCTGCAACTTTATAAAAATGTCCTTGATAACCGTAAATATCATTTGTTGATTGAAGAGTTTGGCTATAACCATGATAACAAAACAAGCGAGACAAAATTGTTGGGTTTTTGCAATCCGATGAAATAGAGCTTGATAAACGTAGAAATCATTTGCAGATTGATGAGTTTGACTATAACAATAACAACGAAAATTAATGAACAAAATTGACGGTTTTCTGCAAGCTCATGAAAAAGAACTTGATAAACATAGAAATTATTTGCTGATGATGAGTTTGGCTATAATCATGATACTAAAACAAGAGAACCAAAATTGACTGTTTTCTGTAGTCTGATGTAAAATATCTCGATAAACGTATAAATCATTTGCTGATTGATGAGTTTGGATGTAACATTTATAATGACAAAAGAGAGCAATATTAACAGTTTTCTACAAACTCATGAAAAAGCTCTTGATAAACGTAGAAATTATTTGTTGATTGATGAGTTTGGTTATAAAAATGATAACAGAAAAAGAGCAAAATTTGTAATTTTCTACAGCTTGATGAAAGAGCTCTTGATAAATTTTAGTAATCGTTTGCTGATTGAAAAGTTTTGCTATAACCATTATAACAGAAAAATAAGCAAAATTGATAAGTTTTTATAGCATGATGAAAGAACTCTTGATAATGTAGAAACCATTTGCTGCTTGATGAGGTAGGCTATAACCACGATAACAAAAAAATGAGCGAAACTAACGGTTTTTTTACAGCCTAATGAAACAACTTTTGATAAACGTAGCAATTATTTTATGATCTATGAGTTTATAACCATAATAAAAAAAAAAAAAAACAAGAAGAGCAGAAATGATGGTTTTATGAAGTCTCATGAAAAAACTCTTGATAAACGTAGAAATCATTTGTTGATGATGAATTTGGCTATAACCACGATAACAAAAAAAGAGAAAAATTTGACTAAACCATTTTCTAATTGAAGAGTTTTGCTATAACCATTATAACGGAAAAATAGGTAAAATTAACGGTTTTCTGCAACTTTATAAAAATGCCCTTGATAACCGTAAATATCATTTGCTTATTGATGAGTTTGGCTATAACCATGATAAAAAAAAATTGATGGATTTCTGCAATGTAATTAAAGAGCCCTTGATAAACGTAAAAATTATTTGCTTATTGATGAGTGTGGCTATAACCATAATAACAAAACAAGAGAGACAAAATTGACGGCTTTCTGTAATCCGATGAAAGAGAACTTGATAAACGTATAAATCATTTGCAGATTGATGAGTTTGACTATAACAATAATAACAAAAAATAATGAACAAAATCGACAGTTTTCTGCAAGCTCATGAAAAAAACTTGATAAACGTAGAAATTATTTGCTGATGATGAGTTTAGATATAATCATGATAACAAAAGAAGAGAACCAAAATTCATTGTTTTCTGCAGTCTGATGAAAGAAATCTTGATAAACGTATAAATCATTTGCTAATTGATGAGTTTGGCTGTAACAATTATAATGAAAAAGGGCAAAATTGACAGTTTTCTGTAGACTCATTAAAAAGCTCTTGATAAACGTAGAAATTATTTGTTGATTGATGAGTTTAGTTATAAAAATGATAACGAAAAAAGCAAAATTTGTAGTTTTCTACAGCCTGATGAAAGAGTTCTTGATAAATATAGAAATCGTTTACTGATTGAAAAGTTTTGCTATAGCAATTATAACGGAAAAATGAGCGAAATTGATAAGTTTTTACAGCATGATGAAATAGCTCGTGATAAACGTAGTAATCATTTGCTGCTTGATGAGATAAGTTATAACCATGATAACAAAAAAATGAGCGAAATTAACTGTTTTTTACAGCCTAATGAAACACCTGTTGATAAATGGAGAAATTATTTTCTGATATATGAGTTTATAACCATGATAAAAAAACAACAAGAAGAGCAAAAATGATGTTTATATGCACCCTCATGAAAAAGCTCTTGATAAACGTATAAATCATTTGTTGATGATGAGTTTGGCTATAACCAGGATAACAAAAAAAAGAGAGCAAAATTGACGGTTTTCTATAGTCCGATGAAAGAGATCTTATTAAACGTAGAAATTATTTGCTGATTAATCAGTTTGACTATAACCATGATAACAAAAAAAAAGGAGCAAAAGTGACGGTTTTCTGCAGGAAAATGTAAGAGCTCTTATAAACGTAAAAATTATTTGCTCATTAATGAGTTTGACTATAACCATGATAAAAGAACAAGAGAGACAAAGTTGACGGCTTTCTACAGACTCATGAAAAAGATCTTGATAAACGTAGAAATCATTTGTTGATTGATGAGTTTGGTTATAAAAATGATAACGAAAAAAAAAGAGCAAAATTTGCAGTTTTCTGTAACCTGAAGAAAGAGCTCTTGATAAATGTATAAATCAGTTGCTGATTGATGAGTTTCACTATAACAATAATAACAAAAAATAAAGCAAAATTTACAGTTTTCTACAATATGATGAAAGAGCTCTTGATAAACCTAAAAATCATTTGCTGATTGAAAAGTTCTGCTATAACTATTATAACGAAAAAGTAACAAAATGGTCGGTTTTCTCTAGCTTGATGAAAGAGTTCTTAATAATCGTAGAAAACATTTGCTGACTGATGAGTTTGACTGTAACCATGATAACAAAAAAAAACAGAGGTGTAAAATTGATGGTTTTCATCTGTGTGATGAAAGAGCTCTTAATTAATGTAGAAATCTTGAATTGATTAAAAAGTTCGTAAAAAAGAACAAAAAAATTATGAAAACCTTTTCTGAGATCCACATCTATGAATTGAAAGGTCCGAACGATCAACTCTGCAATCAGTTGTTAGAATCAATAGGTCTTCAAATCGTTCATTTGAAAAAGTTGAAACCCTTTTTATTGGATGATCATAATACTTCTCAAAAATCGAAATTCTTGATCAATGGAGAGTTTGGTTATAAAAATTATTACAAAAAAATGAGCAAAATAGATTGTTTTCTGCAGCCTGATGAAAGAGCTCTTAATAAATGTAGAAATCATTTGCTCATTGATGAGTTTGGCTATAACCATAATAAAAATAAACAAGAAGTGCAAAATTGACGGTTTTCTGCAGTCTGATGAAAGAGTTTTTGATAAACATTGTAAACATTTAGTGATTAATAAGTTTGGCTATAACAATAATATAAAAAAAATTAGCAAAATTGACGGTTTTCTACAGCCTCATGAAAAAGCTCTTAATAAACGTAGAAATCATTTAATTTTGTTGGTGCGCAACGTAGAAATTATTTGCGGATGATGAGTTTGACTATAACCAGGATAACAAAAAAACGAATAAAAAATTGACGGTTTTCTCCAAGCTCATGAAAAATCACATGATAAACATAAAAGTTATTTGCTGATGATGAGTTTGGCTATAACCATGATAGCAAAAAGAGAGGAAATTGACGGGTTTCTGTAGTATAATGAACGAGCTCTCGATAAACGTAAAAATTATTTGCTGATTGATGAGTTTGGCTATAACCACTATAACGGAAAAATGAGCAAAACTGAAAGTTTTCTACAGCTTGATGAAAGAGCTGTTGATTAACATAGAAATTATTTGTTGATTGATGAGTTTGTCTATCGCCATGATAACAAAAAAAGTTGAGTAAGATTGACGGTGTACTACTGTCTAATGAAAGAACTCTTGATAAACGTAAAAATTATTTGCTGATTGTTTAGTTATAACAATGATAACGAAAAAAGCAAAATAAACAGTTTTTCTGCAGCCGAATGAAAGAGTTCTTGATAAATGTAGAGATTATTTACTGATTGATGAGTTTGGATGTAACTATAATAACAAAAAAAATGAGCAAAATTGACGGTTTTTGTAGCCTGATGCAGGTGTTTCCTGATAAACGTAGATATCGTTTGCTGATTGATGAGTTGACTATAATTTATGGTAATACAAAAAGAGGAGTAAAATCGACGGTTTTCTGCAACCTAATAAAGAGCTCTTGATAAATGTAGAAATTATTTATTGATTTATTGTTTGGCTATAACAAAACAAAAGAGCAAAAATTAACGGTTTTCTGCATTATGATGAAAGAAATCTTGATAAACGTAGAAATTATATGCTGATTGATGAGTTTAGGCTATAACAACGATAACGAAAAAAGGAGCAAAATTGACGGTTTTCAACAGACTCCTGAAAAAAACTCTTGACAAACGTAAAATCATTAGATGATGAAGAGTTTGGCTATAACCATGATAACAAAGAACGAAGAGCAAAATTGACGTTTTTCTCCAGGCTCATGAAAAATCACATGATAAATGTAGAAATTATTTGCTGATGATGAGTTTGGCTATAACCATGATAACAAAAAAAGAGGATATTGACGGTTTTCTGCCATCTCAAGAATGAGTTCTCTATAAACTTAAAAATCATTTGCTGATTGATGATTTTGGGTATATAACCACTATAACCGAAAAATGAGTAACACTGAAAGTTTTCTACAGCCTGATAAAAGAGATGTTGATTAACATAGAAATCATTTGTTGATTGATGAGTTTGGCTATTGCCACGAAAACAAAAAAAATTGAGTAAAATTGACGGTTTTCAACTGTGTAATGAAAGTGCTCTTGATAAATGTAAAAATGATTTGTTGATTGTTGAGTTATAATAATGATAACGAAAAAAGCAAAATAGACAGTTTTTCTGCAGCCTAATAAAAGAGTTCTTGATAAATGTATAAATCATTTGTTGATTGATGAGTTTGGATATTACAATAATAACAAAATAACAAAAAAATAAGCAAAATTGACGGTTTTTGTAGCCTAATGAAGGCGTTTCCTAATAATCTTAGAAATTGTTTGTTGATTGATGAGTTTGGTTATAACCATGATAATTAAAAAAAAGGAGCAAAATCGACTGTTTCCTGCAACCTAATAAAGACCTCTTGATAAATGTTGAAATTATTTACTGATTTTTTAGTTTGGATATAACAAAACAAAAGAGCAAAAATTGACGGTTTTCTGCATTCTGTTAAAAGAGATCTTGATAAACGTAGAAATCATTTGTTGATTGATGAGTTTAGGCTATAATAATGATAACAAAAAAAAGAGCAAAATTGATGGTTTTCTACAGACTCATGAAAAAACTCTTGATAAACGTAAAAAATTATTAGATGATGATGAGTTTGGCTATAACCATGATAACGAAAAAAGAAGAGTAAAATTGACGTCTTTCTCTAGGTTCATGAAAAATCACATGATAAACGTAGAATATATTTGCTGATGATGAATTTGGCTATAACCATGATAACAAAAAAAAAGAGGAAATTAACGGTTTTCTGCAGACTGAAGAACGAGCTCTCGATAAATGTAGAAATTATTTGCAGATTGATGAGTTTGGCTATAACCATTCTAATGAAAAAATGAGCAAAACTGAAAGTTTTCTACAACCTGATGAAAGAGCTGTTGATTATCATAGAAATCATTTGCTGATTGATGAGTTTGGCTATCGCCACGGTATAAAAAAAAAATTGAGTAAAATTGACGGTTTTCTATTCACTAATGAAAGAGCTCTTGATAAACATAAAAATTAATTGTTGATTGTTGAGTTATAACAATTATAACGAAAAAAGCAAAATAGACAATTTCTCTGCAGCCTAATGAAAGAGCTCTTGATTAATGTTGAAATCATTTGCTAATTAATGGGTTTAGATATAACAATAATAACAAAAAAATGAGCAAAATTGGCGGTTTTTGTAGCCTGATGAAGGTGTTTCCTGATAAACGTAGAAATCGTTTGTTGATTGATAACTTTAACTATAACCATGATAATAATAAAAAAGAGGAGCAAAATCGACGGTTTTCTGCAACCTAATAAAGAGCTTTTGATAAAATGTAAAAATTATTTACAGATTTATTAGTTTTGCTATAACAAAACAAGAGACCAAAAATTGACGGTTTTTTACATTCTGATGAAAGAGATCTTGATAAACCTAGAAATCGTTTGCTGAATGATGAGTTTGGCTATAACAATGATAACGAAAAAACTATTGACAAACGTAAAAATCATTTACTGATGATGAGTTTGGCTATAACCATTATAACAAAAAAGAGGAGAAAATTTGACGGTTTTCTGTAGTCTCATGAAAGAGCTCTTGATAAACGTAGAAATCGTTTGCTGATTGAATTTTTTTGCTATAACCATTATAACGGAAATTGAGCAAAATTGATAAGTTTTTACAGAATGATGAAAGAGCTCTTGATAAACGTAGAAATCATTTGCTGCTTGATGAGATAGGCTATAACCATGATAACAAAAAAAATGAGCAAAACTAACAGTTTTTTACAGCCTAATGAAACACATATTGATAAACGTAGAAATTATTTTCTGATTTATGAGTTTATAATCATGATTAAAAAAAAAAACAAGAAGAGCAAAAATGAAGGTTTTATGCAGCCTCATGAAAAAGTTCTTGATAAACGTAGAAATCATTTGTTGATGGTGAGTTTGGCTATAACTTGGATAGCAAAAAACAAGAGAGCAAAATTGACGGTTTTATCCTATTTGATGAAGGAGCTCTTGATAAATGTATAAATTATTTGCTAATTGAAGAGTTTTGCTATAAACATTATAACGGAAAATGGGTAAAATTGACAGTTTTCTGCAATTTTATAAAAATGCCCTTCATAACCGTAAATATCATTTGCTGATTGATGAGTTTGGCTATAACCATGATTAAAAAAAAAAAGTTGATGGGTTTCTACAACGTAATGAAAGAGCCCTTGATAAACGTAAAATTTTTTTGCTCATTGATGAGTGTGGCTATAACCATGATAACAAAACAAGAGAGACAAAATTGACGGCTTTTGGCAATCCGATGAAAGAGAACTTGATAAACATAAAATCATTTGCAGATTGATGAGTTTGACTAAAACTATAATAACGAAAACAATGAACAAAATTGACGGTTTTCTGCAAGTTCAAAAAAATAACTTGATAAACGTAGAAATTATTTGCTCATTGATGTGTTTGGATATAAGCATGATAACAAAACAAGAGAACCAGAATTGACGGCTTTCTATAGTCTAATGAAAGAGATATTAATAAACCTAGAAATCGTTTGCTGATTGATGAGTTTGGCTATAACAATGATAACGAAAAAGGAGCAAAATTGACGGTTTTCTATAGGCTCACGAAAAAACTATTGACAAACGTAGAAATAATTTATTGATGATGAGTTTGGCTATAACCATGATTAAAAAAAAAAGTTGATGGGTTTCTGCAACGTAATGAAAGAGCCCTTGATAAACGTAAACATTATTTGTTCATTGATGAGTGCTGCTATAACCATGGTAACAAAACAAGAGAGACAAAATTGACGGCTTTCTACAATCCGATGAAAGAGAACTTGATAAACATAGAAATCATTTGCAGATTGATGAGATTGACTATAACTATAATAACGAAAAATATTAAATAAAATTGACGGTTTTCTGCAAGCTTAGGAAAAAAAACTTGATAAACGTAGAAATTATTTGCTCATTGATGTGTTTGGCTATATAACCATGATAACAAAACAAGAGAACATGAATTGACGGCTTTCTATAGTCTAATGAAAGAGATCTTGATAAACCAAGAAATCGTTTGCTGATTGATGAGTTTGGCTATCACAATGATAACGAAAAAGGAGCAAAATTGACGGTTTTTTGCAGGCTCACGAAAAAACTATTGACAAACATAGAAATCATTTACTGATGATGATTTTGACTATAACCATGATAACAAAAAAAAGATGAGAAGATTTGACTGTTTTCTGTAGTCTCATGAAAGAGCTCTTGATAAACGTAGAAATCGTTTGCTAATTGAAAAGTTTTGCTATAACCATTATAACGGGAAATGAGCAAAATTGATAAGTTTTTACAGAATGATGAAAGAGCTCTTGATAAACGTAGAAATCATTTGCTGCTTGATGAGATAGGATATAACCATGATAACAAAAAAATGAGCGAAACTAACGTTTTTTTCCAGCCTAATGAAACACCTATTGATAAATGTAGAAATTATTTTCTAATTTATGAGTTTATAACCATGATAAAAAAAACAAGAAAAGCAAAAATGAAGGTTTTATGCAGCTTCATGAAAAGCTCTTGATAAACGTATAAAACATTTGTTGATGGTGTGTTTGGCCATAACCAGGATAACAAAAAACAAGAAAGCAAAATTGACGGTTTTCTCCTATTTGATGAAAGAGCTCTTGATAAATGTATAAATTATTTGCTAATTGAAGAATTTTACTATAACCATTATAACGGAAAATGGGTAAAATTGACAGTTTTTTGCAAATTTATAAAATTGCCTTTGATAAGCATAAATATCATTTGCTGATTGATGAGTTTGGCTATAACCATGATTAAAAAAATAAAATTGATGGGTTTCTACAACGTAATGAAAAAGCCCTTGATAAACGTAAAAATTATTTGCTCATTGATGAGTGTGGCTATAACCATGATAAGAAAACAAGAGAGACAAAATTGACGGCTTTGATAAAAGAGAACTTGATAAACATAGAAATCATTTGCAGATTGATGAGTTTGACTATAACTATAATAACGAAAAACAATAAACAAAATTGACGGTTTTCTGCAAGTTCATAAAAAGAACTTGATAAACGTAAAAATTATTTGCTCATTAATGTGTTTGGCTATAACCATGATAACAAAACAAGAGAACCAGAATTGAAGGCTTTCTATAGTCTAATGAAAGAGATCTTTATAAACCTAGAAATCGTTTGATGATTGATGAGTTTGGCTATAACAATGATAACGAAAAAGGAGCAAAATTGACGGTTTTATGCAGGCTCACGAAAAAACTATTGACAAACGTAGAAATAATTTACTGATGATGAGATTGGCTATAACCATGATAAAAAAAAAAAGTTGATGGGTTTATGCAACGTAATGAAAGAGCCCTTGATAAACGTAAAAATTATTTGTGCATTGATGAGTGCTGCTATAACCATGATAACAAAACAAGAGAGACAAAATTGACGGCTTTCTGTAATCCGATGAAAGAGAACTTGATAAACATAGAAATCATTTTGCAGATTGATATGTTTGACTATAACTATAATAACGAAAAATAATGAACAAAATTGACGGTTTTCTGCAAGCTCATGAAAAGAACTTGATAAATGTAGAAAACATTTGTTGATGGTGAGTTTTGCTATAACCATTATAACGGGAAATGAGCAAAATTGATAAGTTTTTACAGAATGATGTAAGAGCTCTTGATAAACGTAGAAATCATTTGCTGCTTGATGAGATAGGCTATAACCATGATAACAAAAAAATGAGCAAAACTAACGGTTTTTTTACAGCCACCTATTGATAAACTTAGAAATTATTTTCTGATTTATGAGTTTATAACCATGACAAAAAAACAAGAAGAGCAAAAATAAAGGTTTTATGCAGCCTCATGAAAAAGCTCTTGATAAACGTAGAAAACATTTGTTGATGGTGAGTTTGGCTATAACCAGGATAACAAAAAACAAAAAAGAAAAATTGACGGTTTTCTCCTATTTAATGAAAGAGCTCTTGATAAATGTATAAATCATTTGCTAATTGAATAGTTTTGCTATAACAATTATAACGGAAAATGGGTAAAATTGACAATTTTCTTCAACTTCATAAAAATGCCCTTAATAACCATAAATATCATTTGCTGATTGATGAGTTTGGCTATAACCATGATTAAAAAAAAAAGTTGATGGGTTTCTCCAACGTAATGAAATAGTCCTTGATAAACGTAAAAATTATTTGCTCATTGATGAGTGTGGCTATAACCATGATAACAAAACAAGAGAGACAAAATTGACGGCTTTCTACAATCCGATGAAAGAGAACTTGATAAACATAGAAATCATTTTGCAGATTGATATGTTTGACTATAACTATAATAACGAAAAATAATGAACAAAATTGACGGTTTTCTGCAAGCTCATGAAAAGAACTTGATAAATGTAGAAAACATTTGTTGATGGTGAGTTTTGCTATAACCATTATAACGGGAAATGAGCAAAATTGATAAGTTTTTACAGAATGATGTAAGAGCTCTTGATAAACGTAGAAATCATTTGCTGCTTGATGAGATAGGCTATAACCATGATAACAAAAAAATGAGCGAAACTAACGGTTTTTTTACAGCCACCTATTGATAAACTTAGAAATTATTTTCTGATTTATGAGTTTATAACCATGACAAAAAACAAGAAGAGCAAAAATAAAGGTTTTATGCAGCCTCATGAAAAAGCTCTTGATAAACGTAGAAAACATTTGTTGATGGTGAGTTTGGCTATAACCAGGATAACAAAAAACAAGAAAGAAAAATTGACGGTTTTCTCCTATTTGATGAAAGAGCTCTTGATAAATGTATAAATCATTTGCTAATTGAAGAGTTTTGCTATAACAATTATAACGGAAAATGGGTAAAATTGACAGTTTTCTTCAACTTCATAAAAATGCCCTTGATAACCATAAATATCATTTGCTGATTGATGAGTTTGGCTATAACCATGATTTAAAAAAAAGTTGATGGGTTTCTCCAACGTAATGAAAGAGTCCTTGATAAATGTAAAAATTATTTGCTCATTGATGAGTGTGGCTATAACCATGATAACAAAACAAGAGAGACAAAATTGACGGCTTTCTGTAATCCGATGAAAGAGAACTTGATAAACATAGAAATCATTTGCAGATTGATGAGTTTGACTATAACTATAATAACGAAAAATATTGAATAAAATTGACGGTTTTCTTCTAGCTTATGAAAAGAACTTGATAAACGTAGAAATTATTTGCTCATTAATGTGTTTGGATATAACCATGATAACAAAACAAGAAAACCAGAATTGACGGCTTTCTATAGTCTAATGAAAGTGATCTTTATAAAACTAGAAATCGTTTGATGATTGATGAGTTTGGCTATAACAATGATAACGAAAAAGGAGCAAAATTGACGATTTTCTACAGACTCACGAAAAAACTATTGACAAACGTAGAAATCATTTACTGATGATGAGTTTGACTATAACCATGATAACAAAAAAGAGGAGAAGATTTGACGGTTTTATGTAGTCTCATGAAAGAGCTCTTTATAAACGTAGAAATTGTTTGCTGATTGAAAAGTTTTGCTATAACCATTATAACGGAAAATGAGCAAAATAAGTTTTTACAGAATGATGAAAGAGCTCTTGATAAACGTAGAAATCATTTGCTGCTTGATGAGATAGGCTATAACCATGATAAAAAAAATGAGAGAAACTAACGGTTTTTTTACAGCCTAATGAAGCACCTATTGATAAACGTAGAAATTATTTTCTGATTTATGAGTTTATAACCATGATAAAAAAAAAATAAGAAGAGCAAAAATGAAGGTTTTATGCAGCCTCATGAAAAAGCTCTTGATAAACGTAGAAACCATTTGTTGATGGTGAGTTTGGCTATAACCTGGATAACAAAAAACAAGAGAGCAAAATTGACGGTTTTCTCCTATTTGATGAAAGAGCTCTTGATAAATGTATAAATTATTTGCTAATTGAAGAGTTTTACTATAACCATTATAACGGAAAATGGGTAAAATTGACAGTTTTCTGTAACTTTATAAAAATGCCCTTGATAACCGTAAATATCATTTGCTGATTGATGAGTTTGCCTATAACCATGATAAAAAAAAAATTTTGATTGGTTTCTTTAACGTAATGAAAGAGCCCTTGATAAACGTAAATATTATTTGCTCATTGATGAGTGTGGCTATAACTATGATAACAAAACGAGAGAGGCAAAATTGACGGCTTTCTGTAATCCGATGAAAGAGATCAACTTGATAAGCATAGAAATCATTTGCAGATTGATGAGTTTTACTATAACTATAATAACGAAAAACAATGACCAAAATTGACGGTTTTCTGCAAGCTCATGAAAAATAACTTGATAAACGTATAAATTATTTGCTCATTGATGTGTTTGGCTATAACCATGATAACAAAACAAGAGAACCAAGAATTGACGGCTTTCTATAGTCTAATGAAAGAGATCTTGATAAACCTAGAAATCGTTTGCTGATTGATGAGTTTGGCTATAACAATTATAACGAAAAAGGAGCAAAATTGACGGTTTTCTGCAGGATCACGAGAAAACTATTGTCAAACGTATAAATCATTTACTGATGATGAGTTTGGCTATAACCATGATAACAAAAAAATTAGCGAAACTAACGGTTTTTTACAGCATAATGAAACACCTATTGTTAAACGTATAAATTATTTTTTTTTATGAGTTTATAACAATGATAAAAAAAAAAAAAGAGCAAAAATGATGGTTTTATGCAGCCTCATGAAAAAGCTCTTGATAAACGTAGAAATTGTTTATTGATGATGAGTTTGGCTATAACCAGGATACCAAAAAAAAAAGAGCAAAACTGACGGTTTTCTCCTATTTGATGAAAGAGCTCTTGATAAACGTAGAAATCATTTGCTGCTTGATGAGATAGGCTATAACCATGATAACAAAAAAACGAGCGAAACTAATAGTTTTTTTACAGCCTAATGAAACACATGTTGATAAACGTAGAAATGATTTTCTGATTTATGAGTTTATAACCATGTGAAAAAAACAAGAAGATCAAAAATGATGGTTTTATGTAGCCTCATGAAAAAGCTCTTGATAAACGTAGAAATTATTTGTTGATGATGAGTTTGGCTATAACCAGGATAACAAAAAGAAAAGAGATCAAAATTGACGGTTTTCTTCTGTCTGATGAAAGAGCTCTTGATAAATGTATAAATTATTTTCTAATTGAAGAGTTTTGCTATAACCATTATAACGGAAAAATGGGTAAAATTGACTGTTATCTGCATCGTTATAAAAATGCCCTTAAAAACCGTAAATATCATTTGCTGATTGATGAGTTTGGCTATAACTATGATAAAAAAAAAATTGATGCATGTGTTTCTGCAACGTAATAAAAGAACTCTTGATAAACGTAAAAATTATTTTCTCAATGATGAGTGTGGCTATAACCATGATAACAAAACAAGAGATACAAAATTGACGGTTTTCTACAATCCGATGAAAGAGAACTTGATAAACGTAAAAATCATTTGCAGATTGATGAGTTTGACAAGAAATAGTCAGTATTACCGACGAGATGCTTTGTTGGTAATTATTTTTTGGTTTTTTTTGGTTCACAATCAAAACTCTAAAGTTGGCGACTGAACGTTAACTGTTTCTGGTGTTCTAAATCGGATGTCATGAATCCTGAAAACTGTTGGGGTCAGATCCCACACATTTTTGGTAGGATCCACTTGGATCTGTCCACGTCACAATTTGGTATGCGTAATCCGGATCTCAGTATTACCGACGAGTTGCTTTGTTGGTAAGTATTTTTTGTTTTTTCCCGTTTATAATCAAAACTCTAAAGTTGGCGACTGAACATTTACTGTTTATGGTGTTCTAAATTGGATGTCAGGAATCCTGAAAACGACCAAGTACCTATCATCACACGCAAGGAGAATGCCATGGAGTGATGATGTTCGTTGATTTCTTATTTTCTTGCAATTTTGTTTAGAAGATGATTTATTATTATTTTCTTAGCATTTATAATATTATTGAATTTTTTAATTTCAACATTTACCATATTTTATTACACTAAACCCTAAACAATTTACCATATTTTCTTACACTAACACCTAAACAATCCCTTATCTCACATGATTTTACCATTCTCACAGCATTATTCCCGCGCATTTGCGCGGGCAATCACCTAGTATACATAAAATGTTAAGAAAATGGTAAGAGCAACCCCAATGAATGAGTCCTTAAAAGGATCCTTAAACATATTTTAATCTTACTTTTCAATAATTTTAAAGTTAAGAGTTTTTGATGAATCCTTAAAATTTTCTTTGTCCAATGGTGAGTCCTTAACTAGGTTTCTTAAAAAATATATATTTTTTAAAATGGAAAATTATAAACATTTTTATATAATAAAACTTAATAAATATTACAATTTTCTAAGAATTTTAAACATAGAAGGCATAAAAGCAAAAAAAAAAAACGGAATAACGAGTAGTTGTTAGCTTAGTTTATGCCAAATTGTCGCCAAACATGCTCAACCAAATCAGCTTTCAGTTGTTCATGCTTAGTCCGATCACGTATTTCGGATCGAGTGGCCATCATATTACCGAGATTTGAAGGCATTTCTGTAGAGTAGGTGAAATCCACTTGTGAAGATGTGGTTGATTCCGGGTGTTCGAATTCGGTGACATCAAACTGAGTGTACCCATCTCGTTCATCCTCTACTATCATATTATGAAGAATTATACATGCTCGCATAATCTTTGCTATTTTTACCTTATCCCAAATAAGAGCCGGATTTTTGACAATGGCAAATCGAGCTTGCAAAACTCCAAAAGCACGTTCAACATCTTTGCGGCAAGCTTTTTGATTTGTAGCAAATAAAGAAGCTTTTTGACCTTGTGGAATAGAAATAGATTGGATAAATGTAGCCCATTTAGGATAAATGCCATCTGTGAGATAGTAAGCCAAATGATAGTCGTTCCCGTTGACTACGTATTTCACTTTCGGAGCTTTACCTTGTAATATATCATCAAAAACTGGTGATCGATCAAGAATATTTATATCGTTTAAGGTACCTGGAGGTCCAAAAAACGCGTGTCATATCCAAAGATCTTGGGAAGCAACAGCCTCTAAAACGATTGTTGGTTTGCCGGATCCACGTGTATATTGCCCTTTCCAAGTTGTGGGGCAATTCTTCCACTCCCAATGCATACAATCTATGCTTCCTATCATCCCGGGAAATCCACGTCCCGCTCCAATATGGAGTAGTCGTATAAGATCTTCTCGTGTGGGTCTTCTTAAGTACTCATCTCCGAACAAATAGATGATTCCATCAACAAAATGGTGTAAACATGACATCGAAGTACTTTCACCAATTCGGAGATATTCGTCAACCGCATCAGCCGCATGACCATATGCCAACATACGAATTGCTGCTGTAGCCTTCTGTAGTGCCGAGAAACCGAGCCTTCCGGTAGCATCTCTTTTTTGTTCAAAGAATGGAACTTCATTGGAGAGTCGATCAACAATACGCATGAACAAGTGCTTGTTCATTCTGAAACGGCGTCGAAATATATGCGGAGGGAATGTTGCATCTTCAGAGAAATAGTCGTTCCATAACTGGATGTGACCTTGTTCACGATCTCTTTCAATATATGCTCGTTTTTTCTTTTTCTTGACTTGTTGACGATCACCATAATTCTCTAATGTTTCGTCGATATATTGATCAAATTTATCGTTCAACATTTCGTTGAGATTATAATTTGAAGAAGATCCCATTTTGAGAAATGGTATATTTTTTTTTGGAGAAGAAAATGAATGTTTTATATAAATGGTTTAGATTGTTTTGGAACAGAAAAAGAATGTTTTGGAGACAAAGTAGAATGTTTTGTATGTAGATTGAGAAGAAGAAGAATGCGTTGGAGAAGGAGTAGAAGAAGATTGTTTTGGAGAAGAAGAAGGAGAATATTGTTTTGGAGAAGAAGAAGAGAAGTGTTCGTTTTGTATATATAGAGAAACTAAAGCACTTGGCCTTGAAGAACAGAAAAATACATTCAAACCAATTTACAAAAGAGAGTCACGAGTGTATTAAGAGATGTCGACATAAAAATACAAAAGAGAGTCACGAGTGTATTAAGAGATGTTGACACAAAAACACAAAAGACTCAAGTGTAACTGTTCTGTCATATACAAGTGATGTCGGCACAACCATATATAGTCTTCCACGTCCCTGAAAACATTAAGACATTGAACTTATAAAAGTCATTAGACCAAACATTACTAATAAAAACAGCAAACACAAACTCAGTTCATTGATCACAGAAGCGAAATACATATAAGTTAACATTGAAACTAAAAACATAAACTAAAAACATGCATAAACTAAAACAGAACCTGAAATACATACTTAAACTTACTTGCATAAACATTAAGACAACTCTGTCTCACTGTTGTCTATTACACAAGTGAAGTCGGCACTAAAGCACAAAAGCATTGGTGTCACATGTGTCTCTTACACAAGTGATGTCGGCTCACCTGCATCATACACAAACCAGAAACTTAAAACAGAAGCACAAAACATTCAGAAACTTTAAGACAACATTAATAGAACATACTTACACTTAAAACATAACCACAAACTTCATTCATTAATCTTAAAATAGTTATGAGCTTGTTTTTCCACGTCCTGCAAGTTAACATTCAAGTTAGTTATCATTGAGTTTAAAACAAGCATGAAAGTAAGAGAATCCAGATAATTCTTTCAGTTTAAGTCAACATTCAGTTTAAGTTAACATTCAGTTTAAGTTAACATTCAAGTTAGTTTAGTTTCAGTTGAAGACAAGCATAGCTTAAACAGAAATCATTTCATTAATAGCAAAACACATTCAGACATACTTCAAACAGAAACTAAAGACATAGTTAAACTTAAAACAGATAATTAAAACATACTTAGCTTAAACAGAAATAAAAACAAACTTAAGCTTAGGACAACATATCCATTATGAGCTTGTTCTTAAGAGTCATCTCTATGTCAGTTAGAGGCTCTGTTTTTAGCATCAAAGTGTCAAGTAGTTTAGTCCTACTAAGCTTCTCCTTAACATTGATTAGCTTCTCTTTGAAAGCTAAATCTTTCTCCTTAATCTCCCAGATATAATGTAACTCCTTCAGAGTCTTGTCTTCTTCTCTAATCACAGTGGTTGTCTTTGCTTTAGCTTTGGCTTTGGCTGCCTTAACACCAGTGGGACGTGGCTCTTCCTCTTCAATGTTGATTGGCATAGAGGATGAGGCCTGTGCAGAGCCGACCTCAGCCCTTTTTCTCTTTTCTGACCCACTGTCTTTACTTGTTGACGATCCGCACCACTTCTGATCATGACGAAGCTCCCTCCAAGCATGCTCAAGGGTGAACTTGGCCTTGTGATCATTGAAGAAAATCTGGTGAGCCAAGGTCACCACATCATTCTCATTTTGGCCACTGGTTTTCTGTTTAGTTGCAGCCTCATAGCTTCCTACAAACTTGCAGACCCCCTCATTTATCTTTGCCCACCTCTGTTTACAGCATAATGGAGCTCTCTTTTACAGACCTTTCAGCTTGGGACTTGCTGCAACGTAGTCGGCTATGCGTTGCCAGAAAGTTGTGGCTTTTTGCTCATTGGAGACTACATGATCCTTGGAGGTGTTGAGCCAGGCACTAATGAGAATCACATCATCTGTTGGTGACCATTTGCGTCTTGTTTTGCGGTCTGCAACAGGCACTTAAGCTTGGCTGGGATCAATCCAAGGTGCACTAAAGCTAAAGCCATCATACTGATTTGGTGGAAGCATGTGATTATCTTCTTGACTGCTTAAGAGGTTTACAAAGCTTGAAGGATTGGTATATGGATTCCTTGAATCCATATCAAACAATGAAGGTTCTGGTTTGTGTTTTTAATAAGACAAGTGAGGGAAAGAGATTAAGTTTTTTTCTGGTTTATGTTTAAGATTCTCTATTTTTTGAAGACAAGTGAGGGAAATAAATAGCTTCAGTAGTTAGTGTAAAAAAGAGCTTCAGTGTTTAAAACGACTGAAGTTATGGTTGGATGTTAGGTTGAAGCATTGATCACAAAGAGCAATCAATAACATTATTAACTTTTATCTAGCCTAATCTAATCACAGAGAGCAATCAATCAAATATATGCAATCAAAGAGAAGCAATCAAAGAGAAGCAATCAATGACATACTAATAAGTATGATTTAGACTTCTCAGACTTTAACCTAATCTAAACAAGTCATAATCATTTATCACAATGCATTCAATTAAAGACAGAACTACATTAATTATGAAAACACCACCAATCAACTCCAAGTTTCTTCAAGAACTCAAAATTAGCTCTCACTACATTAATCACACAGCAGAAAATAAACAAGTCATAATCGTTTTGTATCAAAGATGCATTAATCACACAGCAGAAAATAAAAAAACTGATGTATCTAAATGCATTAATCTCAAAGCATCTCAGGAAGTAAAAGAAAAAGAGGAAGAACTCACTTGCACAATTTTGGAGGACAAAGTGCTTTCTTTATCTTTACATTAGGTCAGTCTTTACATCACTTGCACAATTGAAAACCTGTTTCTCGCCTAGCTTGATGACACTGCTCTCAATCATTTCTCTGTACAAGTCATTGCCTTCACGGGTCCGTTCTGCCACGCCAGAAAACACAGAGAAACCACCTATTCATCACAAGACTGATTCTCTGTTGAACAAAAACATGTCCGGGAGTAAACAAACAATCTATGGCACCAATCGTCTTAGAACATGACTAATAACAGTTTAATAGACTGATTATCTATTCAATAACCCAAAATTGCGTTTACAAATCAAAAACCCTAATTTCTAGAAAATCAAATCTCAATCCACAAACCCTAATTTTGATTACAGCTAATAACCGTAATCAAAAGTCACCGTAACAACTAAACAGAGAGATTCGTACCGTGATGAGGCGATTGGAGCATGGAATCGACTAACTCTCCGATTTTATTAGCTTTGAGCATTGATTAGGTCGGTTTCTGAAGCTCGACACCGATCTCTCCCGAGAGCAATCAACTTTGGTTCGCCTTTAGCTTCCAATTTGATGATGTATACGCCGGTTTCTGAAGCTCAACGCCGATCTCTCAGAAAATCGTCGACGGAGAGAACAAGGTGAGAGAGAGAGAGAGATGCGAGAAAAATGAATCGGGTGTGGTTTTTTTTTGTTTGTTTTCTTTGATTACTAACCAATAGAACGATGCCACGTCAGCGCACCTTAAGAGGCCAAACAACTCTAAAGAAAGAAACGTTGCTTGGGTTTAAGAACTGTTTTGAATTAAATTTGGGCTTAAAATTTTTAAGAAATTAGGCTAAGAGCCCTTTAAGGTGTGCCATTGCTGTAGCAAATTAAGTAGCAAAAAGTGTGTGACGCAAATTATCTCTCTCTCTATTCGCTGTGACTTCATTATTTTTACACACAAAATCACTATTACCAAATTAGCCATAAACCTCTTTTAAATCCTCCTTTTCTTCAAAAAAAAAAAAAAAAAAAAAACTTGCTGATTCTCTCTTGTTCTTGTAGAATCTCTTAAGCTATTTAGCGCCGGTGAAGCCAAAATTCAAACCCTAAACCCTTTTGGTTCCTCGATTCTTCTTGACGATTTCAGTCTTATTTCTACATTTTGCTTTCTCGATTTGAGAATGTGCTGATTTTAGGTATGTGCCTTTTCGTTTGTGTTTTTTTTTTTTTTCATTGGGATTCGATAGTTGGGAATTTGATGTGTAGATTAGAGAAGTAAGCTTTATAGATCGGTGAAAATGGAGGAAGGGGGATATGCGTTTGAGGTTAATAATGGAAAACCAACAGCGAGTGAGTTTGGTACGACGGCGAGGACTTCTTCACCGTCATTGACTATGTCATCGTCTTTCCGTGAAGGAGGAAGTAAGGGTTTAACACGACGGAGGTCAATGAAGCCGAGTTTTGACGCGGATAATGAGTTCATTACTTTACTCCATGGCTCAGATCCGGTTAAAATTGAGCTTAATAGGCTTGAGAACGATGTCAGAGGTATACTCGATGTGTTTATTCTATTGGTTGATTTCAAGTTTCCGTTGACATTTTTGATTTTGTAATTTGGTATAATTGGGTTTTGGATATATGTTTGAAGTTTTCCTTACGTGCATGAGTGTCATTTCTTGGTTTTAAACATTGACTTTTTGGTGCTCAGATAAAGATCGGGAATTATCTGAAGCTCAAGCTGAGATCAAGGCATTGAGGTTGTCTGAACGACAACGAGAGAAGGCTGTTGAAGAGGTTAGTTAGTCCTTCTTAAGATTGTCTGAATTGCGGTGTATCTACTTAGTGGGTTATTTGTTTGGGTCATCTCAATGGTTAGGAAGAAGTTAAATTTGTGAAGCACTGTTTGAATTTTAGATTCTGAAAAGCTGTTATCGTTCGGCTATAAGTTTTTGTTCAAGTTGCATTGGAGTTTTTTATTATGTAGTATAGGTGGTTGAACGAAATAACTCTTGAGTTGGTTTTCTAGATCGTGATTAGTTTTCCGATATGTGGCTGTAGTACTTTTCTGTTACAGCTCCTTTGTAAACCTGGTTTCACTCTTGTTTGGCCTGTGATCAGTCGCTCTACGAAGCATATCTATATATATTCTTGAATCCCTGTTTCTTAATAGATTTGTTATGATTTGGCTCCCGTTATTGGTTATTGCTAGATTTAAGAAAAAAAGTTGTGTTTGTACCTGCAAAAATCATATGTATATTAAGTTTATACACTCTGCTACATATATCATCCTTTTTTCCATCTTTGTATATGATGACGCTCTACTTTTTAATTTGATTGCTTAAGCTTACCGAAGAGTTGGGAAAGATGTCGGAGAAGCTCAAACTGAGTGAAAACCTTCTTGACAGTAAAGTATGCTTGCAATGTTTCCCTCAGTTACCTTTTATTTTTCAATTTCTTTTCTATATTTGATGATAGCACATGTTGTAACAGAACCTTGAAATCAAGAAAATTAACGAAGAGAAAAGGGCTTCCATGGCAGCTCAATTTGCCGCAGAAGCCACTCTGCGAAGAGTTCATGCTGCTCAAAAGGATGATGATATGCCTCCTATTGAAGCTATTCTCGCCCCTTTAGAGGCTGAACTCAAGTTGGCGAGACATGAAGTATTGTACTTCCTTTCAATCAACTATATCTCTTATATCTTGGCTTATTGAGTCTTGGAACCTTTTTATAAAACTGGGCATTGCTTTTTTCATTTGTAGATCATTAAACTTCAAGACGACAACAGAGCATTGGACCGCCTAACTAAATCGAAGGAAGCAGCTTTGCTTGATGCTGAAAGAACTGTTCAGTCTGCTCTTGCGAAGGCTTCAATGGTTGATGACCTCCAGAATAAAAACCAAGAGTTAATGAAACAGATAGAAATTTGTCAGGTATTACTTTCACCTCCTTTACTCAGCAGTACTTTAAATTCCTGGATCTCTCTCCTTCGTTATCGTGAGCATGCCTTGTTTATCAATTGTTTAAATTAGGAAGAGAACAGAATTTTGGACAAGTTGCACAGACAAAAGGTTGCAGAAGTTGAAAAGTTTACCCAGACTGTACGAGAGCTTGAAGAAGCTGTTCTTGCTGGTGGTACAGCTGCAAATGCAGTGAGGGATTACCAGAGGAAATTCCAAGAAATGAATGTAATAATCAACTTACACGTATAGTGCCTCAGTAGCCTATTGCTACCCTTGTACTTAAAATTCAATTCCTGTGCTAATCATAGCTATGGCCATTAATCCTTTCCTTAGGAAGAGAGGCGAGTCCTTGACCGGGAACTGGCTCGTGCCAAAGTAAGTGCAAGCAGGGTTGCAACTGTAGTGGCAAATGAGTGGAAAGATGGTAGCGACAAAGTGATGCCTGTGAAACAATGGCTCGAAGAGCGAAGATTTCTGCAGGTTACTTTTGATATTTTCTTTTTGGGCTTCTGTTACTGCTTCGAGTTGTGATTCATATCCACCGAAACCAAGTGTATTCTTTGACCATTTTCCTGTTTCTTTTTGGACAGGGAGAAATGCAACAACTACGTGACAAACTTGCCATAGCTGATCGAGCTGCAAAATCTGAAGCTCAGCTGAAGGTTTGAATCTTAGTTAGGATCAATATAGCCTTAGTCTTATGTATCAAGGCTTTAATTAGATTTGCTGCTTTTGACTTTTTCAGGAGAAATTTCAACTGCGGCTTAGAGTCTTAGAAGAGAGTTTAAGAGGGCCTTCAAGCAGTGGCAACCGATCGACACCTGAGGGAAGAAGTATTAGCAACGGGCCTTCTCGTAGACAATCCCTTGGCGGAGCTGATATTATTCCAAAATTGACAGCAAATGGATTTTTCTCCAAGAGGACACCGAGTTCTCAGTTTAGATCTTTGAATGCTAGTACAAGTACAATATTGAAGCATGCTAAAGGAACATCCAGCTCGTTTGACGGAGGCAGCAGATCTTTAGATAGGAGTAAACTACTAACAAACGAACCCAGATCGAAGTTTCCATCGAACCAATCTTCTGAAGAAACAAGCGGAGGCGAGTCACCTAATTCAACAAAACAAGGAGATTCAGTGAAAGCAGCAGCGACAAATAATGATAGTGTCCCAGGAGTATTACATGATTTGCTTCAAAAGGAGGTGATAACTTTAAGGAAAGCTGCTAATGATAAAGATCAAAGCCTTAGAGATAAAGACGAAGCTATTGAGGTCAGTCATTGGTTTTACACCTTTCGAGGAAACGTTTGCTTCTATCTATTCATAAATCTCTGTTGGAAATAACTCGGTAGTGTGTTTGCTTTTAGATGTTGGCCAAGAAGGTTGAAACACTAACAAAGGCGATGGAGGTGGAAGCAAAGAAGATGCGAAGAGAAGTAGCAGCAATGGAGAAAGAGGTTTCAGCTATGCGTGTGGATAATAAAGGATCAGATAGTAGAACGAGACGTCCCTCTACTAACTCAAAAGGAGCTTCAACAACTGCACAGTTGCTTTCTGGAAGGTACTTTATTATAATGATCCAATTATTATGATTTCAAGATGGTTAGGTTAGTTCTTTGACTTTAATACGTGAATGTTTTGTTTGCATAATCGGTGTTTTAGCAGAGGCTCAGGACGAATGGGGATGACGAGGAGCACGCAATGATCAAAGAAGTCGATTCCACGAGCAAAATATGAATCTCAATCAGTGGTTAATAGATTGAAGGAATGACAAAAAGCATACAAATGTAGAAATCCAATATGGGAGGTTTGTGTGCTTCTTCTCTAACATAGTAAGATTTCAAGGTAAAAAAGAGAGAGAAAAACTGATTTTTAATTTCTTGGCTGATATGTTTATTGTTTTCCTTATATATATAGAAAAGAGTTAGGTTTGTGTTTTTACTACCAATTTGAGCTTAGTGTGTGATTTATTTTATCTCTCTATCTTAGCTTTGTCCAATTTTCTTGTAACATTTACACATAAATCTGATATTCAAAAAACTTAACTCTTTCTCATTTTGAGGTATGTTATAGATTTAAGAAACCTGAAACCTTAAATAACTAAGTGGTTCTTTTTTTTTTTTTTTTGTCATCTGAATTTATATATAAAAACATAGAAGGATACATTTTGAGATTACATACGCCGGCGGAAATAACTAAGTGGTTCTAGATTAAGTTTTTCACTACTGGCTTTTACTGAAATTAGTTGAGAAACAGAGGTGAGAGTTATTAGTGGGTTTGTAATAGTGAAAAAATGAAATTTTCATTGATCCAAACGCAACATTCATGAACATTAGTTGAACTTGAATCTGGTGTCCTTGAAGGCTTGAAAAGAGATATCCTTTTGAATGTAATGAATCTGTGAAGGATCAAAAGGACCTCTCACTCTATCAATCTTTGTAATCACTGCTCTCTCCGGCAACACACTCCTCGCCGGATCCACCGCCGTTTCTCCGCTCAAGCACGCCGACACTCCTTTAAAGATTACAACTTCCATTTCTTCATCGTCAACAATGGCCGTCACTATAAGCGCTTCTTCTCTACACGACTGGCTATATATCTCCAACATCGCCATCTCCTCGTTGTATCCATACAATTCATCTTCATCTTCACCTCCCTCATCTCTCACCCTTCTCCGAGCACCGCACCGGAATGCTTTCATAGCTCTTCTCTCCGCCACCGGAGGGACGGTGAAAAGGGTGTTTCGGTAGTTATTCGAATTTGTGAGCGAGGGTATTTTCGTCATTCTAGCTTTCTGTCCGAAAACGAATAACCCGGCTATGCCACCGCATAAACTCGCCGGCGTGATAAGCATTGTGATATAGTAGTGCATGAGGACCGTTGGAGAGACCAAAGATTTTGTTTACTTTGTCTCTAGATAAGATTTTTTTTAAGGACTCATCACTCATGTGTATAAAGGGTAGTATCAATTGGATTAATTACATCAGAGTGCCACTACAGCTATTACCAGTCGCTTTCGTTGCCTCTCTCTTCAAACCAGTGGCTACACTTACTCAACATAGTACGTCTTCAATCATTTCTTCTTCTTCTTCCCCAAAATCTCTTTCTCAGTTCTCTAGGGTTTTCAATATTCACACGAAAGCTAATGGCGATCAACGATCAGTTTCCTAGTGGGTTAAGAATTCTCCTTGTAGACGATGATACTTCATGCTTGTTCATTCTCGAGAAGATGCTTCTCCGTCTCATGTACCAAGGTCTAATTCTTTATCAAAGTTCCCACCTTTCCATAGATTTTCTCAAGAAAGTTCACATTTTTCTTCTTTTTGTAGTTACAATTTGCTCACAAGCTGATGTTGCGTTAACCATTCTAAGAGAAAGAAAAGACTCTTTTGATTTGGTTCTAAGTGATGTTCATATGCCTGGTATGAATGGTTACAAACTTCTTCAACAAGTTGGTCTTCTTGAATTGGATCTTCCTGTTATTAGTAAGACTCTGTTTTTATTGTTTGTCTCCAAAGATTGAATCTTTGTATCAATCAATGTTTCTTACATTTGCTCTGTTCTATAGTGATGTCTGTTGATGGAAGAACAACTACAGTCATGACTGGAATCAACCATGGAGCTTGTGATTATCTAATTAAACCAATTCGTCCTGAAGAGCTTAAGAACATTTGGCAACATGTTGTTCGAAGGAAATGTGTAAAGAAGAAAGAGCTTCGAAATTCTCAAGCTTTGGAGGATAACAAGAACAGTGGTAGTCTAGAGACGGTTTTTTCGGTTAGTGAATGCTCAGAGGGAAGTTTGATGAAACGTAGGAAGAAGAAGAAGAAGAAGAGGAGTGTTGATAGAGAAGATAATGAGAATGATCTTGATCTTCTTGATCCTGGAAACTCGAAGAAGTCACGCGTTGTTTGGTCTATTGAATTGCATCAACAATTCGTTAATGCCGTTAACAAACTTGAAATTGACAGTATGATCCTGAACACTAGTCCCTATTGCTTATAGAAATTCAAAGTAATTTGTGCTTATAAGAATCTCTCTTGTTGTTTCAGAAGCTGTACCAAAGCGGATTCTCGAGTTGATGAATGTTCCCGGTTTAAGCAGAGAAAACGTTGCTAGTCATTTGCAGGCATGTTTGATTGATTGATTGAATCTTTATTACTAGGCTCTATATGAGGGTTTTGACTGAATCAATATCATTGCAGAAATTCCGAATGTATTTGAAGCGATTAAGCGGTGAAGCTTCGCAGAATAATGACACGGAGTCAATCAAAAGATATGAAAACATTCAAGCTCTGGTTTCCTCAGGACAATTACATCCACAGACATTAGCTGCATTGTATGGTCAACCAATAGATAATCATCACTCTGCTAGTTTTGGAGTTTGGATTCCTAATGATGATCATCTTGGTAGATCTCAAAATGAACACTTTTCGGTTGATGTATCATCCGCTTCTAACCGTCCTGTTTCTGTGGCGGTACATGGTCTATCTTCCTCAGCAAATTTCAGACAGAGAGGTGATGTTAACAACAACACAGACCACAGAATCACACAAGGGTATGGATCAATTGTTAATGAAGAATCTTGGATCTTGGAAAGATCTTCAAGACAACGATATTGAACATCATGAATTGGCTTAAGAAGAGGAAGCTTCTCGTATTGGTTCTGAAACTGTTTGGATTAAAGTCTAAAGTAAAGTTGTGTGTCTGCAATGTTAGCTTAGGACAAGTCATGTATTTGTAATTTGCTAGTTGCTATTAATGGGAAAGTAATTATGTTACCAATCCTAAATATTTTGAATTATTATCTCTTACTTTATTATGGTTGCCTCAAGTTTTAGCCACAAGGCATGCAACAACAAAGTCTCAAATTAAAAATACATCAAACGCAACATTAGTTTTGTTACTGCTAATGTTGCACAACTTTAGCCAAACAAAAAGCAGCCGCTGAGGCAATCGCTCCTATAAAGGCGGTTTCAAACGCACTTCTAAGGGGTTTGCTGCCGGTGAAATGCCCTTTTGCATAGCCAAATATGAAGAGAGCGAACAGAGTTATAACCACAGACGCCACTACCGCATCTATGGCATGCGGTATCAACATGTAGGGAAGTAAAGGTATAAAACCGCCAAGAACATAAGCGATTGCAATCGTAAACGCGCTTTGTAACGCTCTTTTTGGATCAGGCTTCTCTAATCCCAGCTCAAACCTGTATGAAACAATTAAACTTTCACTTATATAACAATGTAACATGCTTATAGTAGGAATATAAACATTTATGTGATATAACAAAATCATTCGATAATTTTTATATTCACGTAATTTGTTGTTTTCTGTTTGTTAATATTCACGTAATTTATTTGTTGGAAAAAAATATTAAAATTGGAAATCGGACCATATAGAATCTTGCCCACACCTGGAAAGTATAAAGCTCAGCTTTTTGCAGAAAACTAAAAGTATCCCTCGATTTTCTCCTTAATTAAGACTATATAATATACATAAAATAATACTAATGAAATTAGTTAGACTAACCTCATCATGAAATCAAGCCAAGCTTGAGGATTCTTACGAAGAGCATTAACCACAGGTGAATATTCATGTGGCTCTATCCCATACTGTGCCAGAATCTCTGCCACTTCAGCTGCCTCTGTTTAAATCCATATCGTAATTAAACTGTGTTAATTTTCTTATGGATGGCTTAGATTGAGTGTAATTTTGGTCTTACCAGTTTCAGGAACGGCCACGATCTCTTCTTGTTCTCGTTTCATCTCCCTCGCGTAATGATCCTCTTCACTCTTTGCCGCTAAATACCTAAATTTGTTTTCTAATTTTTAATCTTGCAATAAACTCATAGTTACATCATGCACTATTTTTCTTACAATATGATTATTACTTAAGACGAAATATGAAAATTGATTACATATATTGTAGCAAAAAAAAATGATTACATATATATGGATACATGCATGTATATGATCATTGCATGATCTAGGACTATTTTTTGTTTTTTTTTGGGTAAATTAATCTATAGGACTAATTTAAACCCAACAAAATTGATGTGGGACTAATTTCATAAAGAGTTACGTGTAAATTAAAACAAATTAGTATTTTAACAATACCATAATTTATCATACGTAATAAATGTTTGTAGTAATTATATATACCACAAGTAGGAAATGAATCATCATTTGCATGTAGGATTAGTTTTATATGATTAATAAACTGAAGTTTTTAGCCATAATTTCAAAAATTTATAGAGAGTTTACGTGTCAATTAATTAAAACGGAATTAGTAATGGAAAGAAGAAGTACCCGCCGAGTCCCATGGAGATAGCACCGGCCGCGACTTCGGCGATTCCGGCGGTAAGGACGATAGAAGAAGAAGCATTGGCACCGGAGAGACCGGCGGCGAGGGCAAAAGGAACTGTTAAACCATCGGAGACACCGATGATGATGTCACGGACGATTTCTCCGGCGGTGAAGTGTTTCTCGGTGTGATGATCGAGAAGTGATTGCTTCTCCGGTTCGATAGAGATTCTTGTAATCTTGTCTTCTTCCGGCGACATTGATGATCGATTCTCTTTCTCTTTCTCTCTCTCTCTCTCTCGTTTGATTTTTATCAAAGTTGTGAAGTGTGGGAACATGTTATATGTGTATATATATATACGCAAAGAACGAGGGGAAAAATCATTACATGCATCAAATGAGTTATTTTGTAATTTGGTTTCAAATTTACTTAAATTTTTTCAATGAGTTTCATTTTAGTATAATATATTTCATATTATTTAATTATTGATTTGTTACCATTTATAAGAAAGCTACAAAAGATAAAACTAATTAAGTAAATATGCCACAAGTTTCCATGAGTTTGCAATAAAAATGTGTCAAATCTCTTACATATAATTAAATATAAACACAATTTCAAAAAAAAAACTTTAATTCTTTTTTTTTTTGGTAAACAAAACCTTTTAATTCTTTTGTAAGTAAAAGTATATATTTCATAAGTATTATTCCAAGCCCTATTAAAAAGAGAGATTATTTGAAGAATCAATTATGAATTTGCCATTTTTTGTGATGGCATTTGTGGATTTTGCCCTTTTTTGAATAGTTTATGGATTTTGCCCTTTTTCAGGCTACGGAAACATGCGTTTTATTCGTTATGTTTGGGTTTAGTCGGTTGTGGTTGTTCTTAGGGTTTAGTCGGTTGTGGTTGTTCTTAGGGTTTAGTATTTTGTATAAACTGTGTATTTTTACCAAAAAAATATCTGAAATACGTACATTTTTAAGTGTTAGAAAATGGCAAATCCATAAGATTTTTGCAAAAATGGTATTTTCAAAAGATTTTGGTAAAAAAGGGCAAAATCAACAATAATCCCTTGTTTGAAAGCCATTTTCTAATATAATGAAGAGAAAAATACATTGTTATAAATCAATTTTTAACTACGCTAAATCTAAGAGCATCGGCATACCTTATATGTATACCTCATATGGAAAAAAAATTCATGAGAAATTCATGAAAAATTCATAACTAATTTAATGTAAGTATTTAAAAAACTTCTTGAGAAATCAAAACAAATGATTAGTTCAAGAGGGCAAACTCTAATGTCTTTTGGAAGTTGCTTGAAGTGATGTTGAGTGTTTCTTATTACTCTTAATAAGTCGCTAGGGATGATATATAAAGTTTTTCCAATAATCCTCTAATCTTCTTTTTCTTTCTTTTTTTTCCAACATTGAACCATCTCATATGAGTTAATTCTAACCGCTAAAAGTCTTGTGACCTCATCTGGAAAAATTTATCCACCGATTAAGATCCTATGCTTTCCACACAAGTTCTATAAGACAAGAGGAAATAGTTTTGAGTATTGAACTTTTTGATCAGAACTTCAGATAAAATTGAGCGTGTTTGCCACATGCTTGTCCAAAACATGAAGCCACTTATGCATTTTCTACGTGGACACAAGAAACTTTTCTGAAAATATAAAAGAAAGTTATATGAGAAAGCAACAAATCTTATATGAGTCTGCAAAAGAATAACGCATGAGAAAAAAGCTTATTTACATGAAGCCATATGCAACGTTCCAATTCACACCCTTTCATGTATTTCATCTTTAACTTTCTGTGACCATTTATCAAATTATTAGAAACATTCAAAGTCCCACTTGACACATAACATATATAACGAGAATGTTATATCATCAGCGAATTCCCGATGTTCACACGGTTACAAAATAGTTAAAGTTTGGTAAATGTCATCTTCATTTTCTATCCATTGATCCATTTAAAAACTTTAGTTTAGCTAATTAGAATACAAAAAAAAAATTATAAGAAACTAATCTGATTTTTTATAATTTGATTAAGTTTTTAATTACTTCCAAAATTTATCAACTAATTTGGTTGTTGATGTTTTAATTTCTGGAATAAGATAAGTAAAACGTTTTAAGATTAAAGTAAAAAAAAAAATATATAATTGGAAAATTTGAGGTTTGTTTACGACCAAAATATTAATACTTTTGATTGGAAAATTTGAGGCTTGTTCACGACCAAAATATTATTACTTTTGATATGTAATTAAATTAAATGCCTTGAACACATTTTTGGATACATTATTGGGTCTCTATTAGTTAGGATATGGCAAAAATTGAAAAAAAAAAAAAAAAAAACAAAACAAAACAAAAGAAAAATCTAAGCAAAATATAATCAAAATATAAGAAAATGATAATGAACACGTGTAAAAGTACAAATTGTGGATGTTGAGTCAGTTTTAACGCAGGAGTCACTACTTCGTATGCCAAATTTGAGGTATGGAATATATCCTAGCTAGTATATGGTCTATCTACAAAAAGTTCTTGAACACACAAGAAACCGACCTCTATGCCATCAAGTATCGATTGATCCCCTTGTGAAAATTCCAACCCAATGCCATACCTCGCAGTAAAGTATCAGTAGGGAAATCAAAGCTTTGCCATAAGAAACCAGCTGTGTCGTTGTCCCATGTGTTCTTGATAATGAAGTTTCCATCATTAAGAAGCTCTACAACCAACATTGAGCTAATAACTCCCGGAAACTTCGTCCCCCAAACACGGGTTCCAGCTTGATCGACGAGGACGAAGTTGTTGTTGGAAAACTTGAGGATTCCAAAAGAGGTTCATCCATGTTAGCAACCCATACCAAATGCCGACATACCAACGATGGGAAGCGAGTTTGAAGAAACCCAACTCAAAGAGTTCTCTGGGAGACACTATGGTGATTGGTGCGGTTGCTAGTAAGAGTCTCTGTTGACGAAAGCTTGCTGGTAGAGATGGAGAACACAGGAACGAGTAAGCATTTCTAATCTCCATCCGAAACAAAACAGAGGTCCAATTAAAATCATCGTCTTTTAGTTTATTTGCTTCTTCTCTTCGAGATAGGGTGGTTAACACTTTAATTTGTAATTCTGATCCATTTCATTACTATATCTAGCCGAGATGTGCATTGGATCTATGTAAACATTTTCCAAATTGTTTAAAATCTAGGGAGAAAAATAACGATGTATAACAGAATACATGACTACACATCACAAGTTAAGAAATATGTAATCAATTAAACGAACTAAATGTATCGCATGCATACATGTATCAATTATATGATGACATCACGAATATCTTATTCCGGTACGTCGTTCGTCGGAATTGAAATAGCTAGAAAATGAATAGAACAACTGCAGCAAACCAAATTAAACCAAACCAATCCACATAAACTAGAAATTCGCACTCTTCCAAAAAAAAAAAAAAAAAAAAAAAACAGTTCAAGATCGCCGCCAAATGAGCAAAATCGTCAATTCACTCAAACCCCCACGAAAGACCTGTCGCAACAAATCAGCCAATGTCACGTGGTCCCAAACCAAATTTAACCGAATCAAAACCACTTCAACCGGAACTCCCACTCTTGCAATAAAAACAAACCAATGAACCAAAATCGCCGCCAAAAGGGCGAAAATCGTCAATTCACAAAACCACACGAAAGAAGAGAGTCCCGTCACAACAAATTAGGCCAATCTCACGTGATCCCAAACCCACGTAAACCGGAAATTCCACTCTTTTAACTTTTAACAACAACAAACCAAAAAACGATCGCCGCCACAAGGGCAAAACCGTCAATCCCTTATCAAAAACAAATCAGTCCAATGTCACGTGATCCCAATGATAAAACCAATTCTCTCTCTCTCTCTCTTTTCTCGTAGTCCTTTTTCCAGTCATGGCGATAACCGTAAACGACGACGCTCTCACGGAGAGACAAAAAAACCCCAAAATCATCCTTATTAACGATTTTGCCATCCCTTCTTCTTCTTCATCATCATCACCTTTCATCAACCTCGCCGCAACTTTCCGCGACAACATCAGATCGTTCCTCCATGAATACGCCGAGATTGAAGATTACACCATCGACGGAGCCACCGTCTCTACCCTTTTCCTTGGAAACCAAGCAAACGGCGTCGTTTTCCCTCTTTATATCATCGAAGAACAAATCTCTGCTTCTTCTCCAAACCCACTCTGCGATTTCTGTCGATGCGTTGGTAAATAATCTTAGGTTTTGTTTTTGGGAAATTTTCGATTTTGATTTTGATCGTTTATGTGTATATTATAGGTTGGGGTCATCACTATGTATCGAAGAGGAAGTATCATATGATAATACCAAAGATTGATGAATGGAATGAGCCATTGACGAGCAAAAGCTTGAAGCTTTCTTCACATTTGATGCATGGTTTGATTCATTGCAATGGTTTTGGTCATTTGCTTTGTATCAACACTGATATTGATGATCCTGCTTACCTCTCTGGTCACCAAATCATGGACTTTTGGGATCGTCTTTGCACTATTCTTCACACTAGGTACTAACCAAATTTATCTCTACATCGATCACACTTAAAAGCTGTTTCTTTTTACTAATTATAGGCCAGAGATTGTGACATTCATGTTAGATATTCCCACATTGACATATAATGTACTTTTTTGCTATTCTTAGGAATGATTTGTTGTATTCATGTTAGGAATTTCGACGTCGGACGGATAATTTTTTGCTAATCATAAGGATGATGGTAGCATTGATGCTAGGAATTCCGCGTGGAACGGATAGATTTGTGCTAATCATACGAGAGATTGTGGCATTGATGTTAAAAATTCTACTTGTATAAATATTTGTATGCTAGTTATAAGAGAAATTGTGGCATTGATGTTTAGAATTGAAGCTGACAATGAGTGGGGACGCATGAATAGATTTTTGCTAATTATAGGAGTGACTATGACATTGATGTCCCACATCGACAATAAATTGAGACTTAGTCTAATATATTGATTTTGAGATGGAATCACATAAATTTTGACTATTAACCCTTTGATTTTTTTTGGTTTCTTGGGTAACTAAGATTGAACTTGAGTATTTTTATTGAATCTAAATTTCGTTTTGACACAAACTATGGATTGCAACAAAATCTAGTGACATATACAAAAATCCATATGGAAATCTATATTAAAATCAAGCAAATCTGTATGGATTTGAAAATGTTTTAAAATGCAAAAACCAATTATAAACCAGAGTGAATAATGTAAAGTGAGTTGATTGAGTACTGAGTAGTGTGTTTATGAAGTTGTAAATCAATGATTATGCATTTGGCTGCAGGAAGATTTCTTTGGATGATACATCTAAGAAGGGAGCGATCGATCTGAGGCTGCTCCATGGTGTTGCATATGGTCGACCATGGTTTGGGAAATGGGATTATATGTTTTCTCATGGAAGCTTTGGGGTCAGAAAAGATCAGTATTGGCGAGCTATTCTCACTCTTAGCTCTATAGAAGTTGACAAGGTTATTGAAGATTTTTCTGGAACAAGTAAAGGGAGAGTGATGAAGACGATCATCGATTTCTACAGAGGATCCAGTGAAACCCCATTGGCCACTCTCTCTGATTTGCTTCGGTTCATGCTTGCTTTCAGATCAAAAGCTCCCATTCAGAGGAAGACTGCAATGACACTAGTAGCAATGTCTTTAGATCCTGTTTCATATCCTATCCTTAGAGCTGATGAGAACACTGAGGTCTGCACATCCCCTAATCAGGAATCAGATGATAACGGATATGAATCTGGCAGAGAAACTGTCCTTGATGATCATGAAATTAGAATGGCGGGCATAAAGACCCCTGAGTATTACTCATTTGATGATTTGGGCAGGAGAGAAAATTCTAGATGGCCTGGAAGGAGGTTGAATGAGGCAGCCCAAGCAGTTCTCAAAGTGTTTAAAGAGCGAAAAAGTACCATTACTCGTCATGAGCTTCGACAGGCTGTTAGAACTAGCATTGGTGATACAGGATTGATTGATTTCTTGCTCAAACACATTGACAAAGTTCTAATAGGTGACCAGATAGTGCAGAGGTTCACAAACTCGAAAAGCCGGATGTTACAGTTCTCCCTCCGGACAATCAATTCCCATGTTCAAGAGCAAGAACGGAAAAAGAAAAGGAAAATGAAACCGCAGGAAATCAATGAATGGACATCCACCACTCCCGGACTGAGTCCGTACGATGACATTCTCTATCTGTATCAGAATATCTTGTTAACTCATCTTGATTCAGACACATACAGTGAAGCGTCTCAGATTATCTTGAACTGCAAGAGCTTTATAAAAGAATGGTCTTACCAGGAACAAAATCCTTTAACAGTTAGCTGCCAAGTTCTGCCCAATCATGAAGAACTACTTAGAGACTTCACACGGTTATTACCGCCTGGTGAACTCGTGGTTGTTCCTGAAAACGCAACCATCAAAGAACTGAAATTTGCAGCAGAGAAAGCTCTGAGGGACACTTACTTCATAACGGAGACATTTGAAGTGTTGGAGATAAGAAACAGGTATCTGGAGAAGCTAGATGACAACTTGGCTCTAAAATCACAAAGGATTACAGAGTTTCTGGTGAAAGGGTTTGGTCTGGACATAGGCACAGAGTTAAGGTATGAAGGTGGTTTTGATGACTGGACTGTTGACTGCAAATGCGGAGCTAGAGATGATGATGGTGAGAGAATGGTGGCTTGTGATGCTTGCAAGGTTTGGCACCACACACTCTGCAATTCCATCGAAGACGATGAAGCTGTGCCCTCTGTGTTTCTCTGTAACAGGTGTTATGAAGATAGCTTGAGATCCAAGAAACGCAACCTCAGCATTCGCTAGCCCTAGCTTGCGCAGAAAGCCACCTTGTGTTGCAGGAGATTATATATCATCCATTATTGTGGTCAAAAACTCAAAACTTACCAACCATAGCCATAGACTAAATTTTATGATGAAGACTTTTGGCATAAAAATTTATCTGCATCAATATATGTTTAGAAGAAATATTGGAAGAGTGAAGAGTTTAATTTTTTTATAAAGAGAGATGTTGTTATACATGGCATGTGGAACATGCATAACATTGAGATTAAAAAGCACATGCATTACTATTCTCTCGTTTCCTTGAGTTAAATCTGTCATATCCTCCAATTGGCTCACAACATTCCTCTTTTATTTTTTACTTTTTGTCTGCCATAATCATACCCAATTAATAGTTTTTTTTTGCATTACTTTTACTTCTATTTGATATTCTAATTTTCTAAAGTGGATTTTGCTGCCAAAACATTATGACCATCATTCTTCTTTTTCTATCATTGATTTTTTTATTTTTTGATAATGCGAGTCAATAATTATCAATAACAGTGATCCAGCCATAAGACGAGGATGATGCTATATGATTAAAGATTTTTATTTTGTTTTTAAAGATTATCATAGTATTGTTTTTGTTTAATTTCATTCTTGTTCGAGACAAAGATCGCGACAAAGGTCTCTGGCCCAATAAAACGCTCTATGTTGACTAGTGAGCCCCAGGTGGTCAATATTTATTTTTTTGTTTTCTTTAATTGTCTTCTAATTGTTTTATTATTTCTAACTAACACAATTAAGAAAATTTCTAATCAAAATATCTTTAAATAAAATTAAAACAAATTGAATCATATTAAAAACAAGTATATGTTCATCTTTTTATTAGATTTTCAGTTTTGTAATTAAATAAATAAAATTGTATAGACATAAATATTTTGACCTAAGTATAAAATACTTGTTGGATCTGATATTCTTTTTTTAATGGTGAAATTTACAAGTAACATAAATAATTTCTATGTTGTCCTCAATTTCAGATATTTTACAAATTATATAGCATGCCGAAATATTAAGTTAAATCTATATTCTTTCACGAAAAAATTTAAATTAAATCTATCATAATCGTGTTGCTTCGGTGCTTTTATTTTTTGTCAATCGGTTCTTTCTCTTAGTTATGAATTGTTAACATTAGTATATTCAAATATATTATCATAATAAAGAGAAGAAATGATAATGCTGGGTAATACTATTTTAATTGATAAATAAAGTTGTCTGATATAATAAATATATAAAACAAGTTGCCGTAGACCCATTATCATGATCATTTGATATATAATGTACGCATATATCTTCGTATATTTCTGCTAAAGATTGATTTATATTTTTTTGGTAAAAAGATTGATTTATATTTTTTTGGTAAAAAGATTGATAGTACTTTATATCTTTTTCGACGGAAAATGACACATTTGCTAAACACCCAAAAAGTCACGATAACAACTACGGGCCATTGCTCTAATTTGTAACAATGCATATTGACAAATTGAAAAGTCGTTTATTTAAAGGAAAAAAAAAAGAATTGTTACATAAAACGGTATACATAATTGGACTGTTAAATCGTCAAATTTTTCATTTTTATTTTTAACCAAAAAAAAATGTATACACTTTTTCATTTATGTCGCAAAAATATCAGAATCGGAATTGAGTTATGGAGAGTTTACCAAAACCACATAATTTGTATAAGTGACAATTCTCTACGACGAATGTATTCCATTATTTGTCATCAAATTAAAACCTGTATCTATCGGCGAAAAAAAAAAAAAAACTGTATCTATCAATTTATCCTAAAATGCATTAAGAATACTGTGTAATATTCATTTTTCTTATTTTATTTCGTAAAATGTGTGGGTTCCAGTGAATCAACACAATCTCATGAACACCAAAACTTTGAAAACTTTTTGGGCCCATATCTCTCTTTTCTCCATGATGAATAATAAATAAATCACTCATACATACGCCATTACACATTAGTATTATTTATTTTTTTGTCACACAACATCACTATTTCTTAGCCGATTAGCAAAAAACAAAGCATCACTATTTCTCTTTAAAACTTATTAACTTTTAAACATAATATTGATACCCGATATAATATCTTTTTTAAAAATAAAATACACATAATGTATGGTTTGATGACAAAATCCAAAATAAAAATGAAAATTCAATAAAGAGGAGATCTTCGAGAAATTCCTTTTCTCTTGAGTATTCTCATGAGTGGTCTCAATGAAAAATTACACAATAAAACTTCAGAATCTTCTGAAACATCAGTGAGGGACGATGTGCACGATTTTTTTTCTTCTAAGCTTTCTTCTTGATTAGAGTGTTCTTTCTCCAAAACACTCTGTTCCAATTTTGGAGAAAAACAAAATTTATGCTTTTTTGAAGGAGTTGATATCTACAGAGAAAAAATATATATTAAAAAAGGTAAAATATAAAGCAAATGTCTTTCAACTATTAGAGCATGCTCTAAAATCAAAAATAAATTCCTATACTATTTGACCTCAAACGATATACCGCAAATTTAACGTTTTAAAGCGTGTTTAACGTGTATACAACTCACAGATTAAGTAATTTCCAATTTTTATTAAATGATGCTCGTTAATGTAGGTTACGTGTCGAAAATTATATATGGAATAAATATTAAGATAATTTCAAAACAAAATATTTATTTCTAATAAAAAATATTAAAATGAAACACTTCAAAAAAATTATTTGAGCATCTTTTAACCGAAAACAAATGAATATTTGAGTGTGAACATTATAGAGTTTAAAATGTGTGAAATGCAAATCACTGATAAGATCTTCCTATATGTTATGTCAAAATATATGCCTCAAGACTAACATTTTTAGCATATAAAGATTATTCTGTGAAAGATTTTTTTAAACCCTTGATAACTACCAATAGACCAATCAAAACAAAATGCATATGGCAATATAAAACTTTAACAAAAAAGAAATTGAGATACCATATATTACCTTGCAGGAGATAGAGCAAAATCGATTAGGACGATCTTGAATATATCTTTTACAAGTCACACATGAAGCACCATTCTTGGATTTTGTCGAAGGTCTTGCATCTTTTGCTTGTGGCCTTGAATTCAAATGTATTGCCTTCTCTCCATTTATTTTATATGTCTTTTTCCCCATACATAAATTATTGCCAACCAATACCAAAATAAAAACATTAAATTTGGAATTTATAGACTCTAAACAAGAATTAAAGACTCAGCTGGTAATCAAATGATTTTTTTAATTAATTATTGAATGATTTAGATATTAAAAAAAAAAAAAAAAAACCTGAATCTCGGAACAGTCGAAGTAGTGTTGGATATCGAAGAGACGAAGAACATCTTGATAAACGTATTTGCAGATCTGAAGACGACGATGGAGGTAATGTGAATCTGTAACTGTGTTACAACAATGTCTGCAGATTTCCACATTACAATCAATGCAAAACACATTTTTCTCGTTCTTTCGAAGATACTTATGATTCATACATATCCCAAAGAACTCTGAGTTCAGTAGTGTATCAATCCAATCTTCTTCACTTCTTCTCTTCTCACTCTGCAACAAATTATCATTATAATTTTATAATGAATTTATACATAGGTTATATGAAGAAAAAAAAAAAAAAACTTAATTAAAGGGATATAATCCGGAAAAAAATAAAATCTGTAAAAATTTGAAACTTTATTGACTTGATGTGAAGGTTTTATATATGAAGAAATCAGTTTGCAACAACAACAACAAAAAATTATAATTACTTTTTTGATGGATATCGAATCTGCAGAAATTTGACACTTATAAATGGATTATATGAAATAATCATTTCATAACTTTGAATTTAAAGGATAACTTCTGCAGAAATTTTCTTGTTTCTAATATATTTTTTTTGTACTTAAGAGATTTGTTTGCAATAAAAAAAAAAACACTGCAGAAATTTTGAAACTTATTAGGATTTATGATGAACAAATTAGAAACAGGGGATGGATACACATGAAATTAATAAGAAAAATATTAAAAAAAAAAAAAAAAGTTGTACCAGATTCATTTTGGTATGAGAAACTGAGTTCCTTTGATAGATCAAATGAGCAGATTTTATATTTCTCCGATCAAAATCATCCAAAAAATATGAAATATATTTAGGGTTCTTGAGGAAGAAGAAGAAGAAGGCCAAAAGCAAAAAGAAGAAGAGAGATGTGTGATATGTAGTGTGAATAAATAGTAGAAGAAGGCAAACGAAATATTAAAGAAATGATATTAGGAATGTTTCAATTAATTTTTTTTTTGGTGAGAAGGAATGTTTCAATTAATTATATATTGTGTTTTGCGAAGAATAATAAATTAAAAAAGGAAAATAAATGAAAATTAATATAAAAAATAAGGGAAAAATCAAAAGTCCACAGAGTCAACAATAACTGTGGCTCTTTTATACCTAAAATGGATAGCAGGCGGGAATATGAAACGTGTAACTTTTAAGTTTTTAACCTTCACAAAAATTATTGTTTGTTTTTTTCTAGATAAATCGATAAGTATGTAACTAATACTAATGAGGTGATTAATATGCAAATTATAATAATTTAAATGAGTGGACATGATTTGACTTTGAGGGGCATAAAGGTAGTCTTTATAATTTAGATGGTGCGATAAAGGTAAGCAAAGCTTCCTATATTTACTCCGAAATTTCCAAGGAAACAACTTATCAAATTTAGAATTATATCATTTTCAACATACACAGTACATAATAATATATACATAGATAGGAATATTAGATGTCGAAAATAAAACCGCTCCAAGTACACATAATAATATCTTAGCCAAATTCAAATCCAGCACATACATACTATACTTAAGGGGAGACTAGAGTATTGCTTGATATTCGCATACATAGACAATTGAAATTTAAATAGATTGGTGAAATTTGTTACAGATTTAGTTAAAGTATCCTAAGAAATATTTTATCTTTTGTTCATAATTTATAAATTATAAATATTTATCACTTAAAATTTGTAAAGATGAATATTAAAACCAGAAAATAATAATAAAGTATTTTGATAAGGACTATAGTAGCATTTATATATTATAAAAAATAAAGAAATAAATTAAAATTCTAATTTTAGGCAAATGTTTCTATGGCATTCCACCGCGATACAACATATGACGGAAATTTTCCCTATTCGAGATAATACGTATAGCCCACACACATGAATTACTAAAAACGTGATATATACTTTTTTACGTTTTTATGTTTTGGAAATATGATTTCGTTCAATACATACCATTTACAAATACTTGTGATGACTATTAAAACATGAAATAACAAGTGTTTGTTTAATTTATTTCGCACGTTTTAAAATTATAACTAAATTAGACAAACTTGACCATTTACACGTAAAGAACCAGTTATCATTTATAAAACCCTTCACAACTTTTTTTTTTTTATGTAATTAGAGAAGATAACACCAGATGTTTTTTGATGTAGTAATTTTTATGAAAAAGATTAGATATATGAGCTCCAAAAATAATGCAAATTCAACAACAACATTAGAGCCATATTTCACTAAATTGTTGTAGATATATATATATGAAATATGGCTCAAATGTTGTTTTTTTTTTATAGCAAAAACGACTAAATGTCAACATTCCTATATTATGTGGAATTGGTGTGTAACCTTTGATTTTATAAAGAACAATGTCAAGATTGCTGAAGATTGGACATTGTTCTTTATAAAATCAGGGGCAACAAAATCTTATATTTCATTTATTTTGATATTGATCAGTGTTATTCTTGTACTTTTGAAACTGCAGATGTAATGGATCTTCGGCTTGTAATAAAGCATTGTCTCTACTCTCTTTGAATGTTATTTGGCTAAAGAGCTCATTGAGAAGGGGTAGGACCAACTGGCTCAAAGCAAACTGAATGAATACGGAGAGAGTGTTTCAAAGGCTGCTTTGATATCCCAGTGGGTGCATGTATGTATGGTCCAAATCCAAACCACACCGAAATTGGGCTTGGGATATAAGTACATACATCAGAGGTTCAAATGCTTCCAACTAAACATTTAATTCCTTCAGATTATTTCAGAGAAACACCCTAAATGCATTGTGTATAATTTTACAATTCAAATTAACCACTCCTACATGAACTTTAAAAAAAAAAAAAAAACAATTACAAACTTACACTGAAATTATAAATAAAACATCGATGTTTATTAATATTTCGTGTTAAAATAGTCAAATCTGATTTTCCGTTAACTTTTACATAAACGCATTGAATTCAAAATATTGTTTGGTTTCAGCTTTTACGGTTTAGGAGTTGGATATTCAATTTTGTTACAAAATTCGTTTTTCTGACGAAAAAATAATTTTAAGACCTCAAAGATCGTTGTCTTTGCATAAACATAAATACACTAACCAAAAGTTTGCAGTAGGTAAAAACGAAGTCATAAGTAAATGCTTCAGGCAAAAAAAAAAGCGAGAGAGAGAGAGAGAGAGAGAGAGAGAGAGATTTATCACACAATGCTTCATCTTCTTCTTCTACTAAAACGTTTTACGCAATCTTGATTGCTTCAACGTCCATCCACAGAAGTGAACGAGTCAGCAAATCCAGATGGACGAGTTGGGATACTTGTCTGTGTATTGTCTTTGCTTCCATAAGCCGAAGACGAAGAACCCGAGTCATCCGCGGTCTGGCTAAGTCCCTCGAAAGCTTGCCATTTCTTAAGCACTTGCGGAAGCGGCATATCGTAGTCTATCCCGTAGACGTCATCTGGGTCGGTCTCAGTTGGTTTCCATTGGACGGTGAGTGAAGAAAGGACGTTAACGATGTGAGCCATGTCAGGTCTTTGGTAAGGCTCACGGGCACAGCAATGACCAGCAAGCTCCCAGACTTTTTCAATACTGGCTAAGGTATCGTCGTCGAGGCTGATGTTTGGGTCAATTGCGTTTTTAAAGGCATTCTCGTCTTTGCTGGCTGCTATCCTTCGGAACCATGTGACTAGATGAACGCTGTCTTCGGGTTGCGTCTCATCTAGGGCTTTACGACCAGTGATTAGCTCCATAAGTATGACCCCAAGGCTAAAAATGTCTACTTTCGTCGTCACTCTTCCCGTCACTGCCAAAATAAGAGCATAGAGCAATTGCAAAATGATCAAAGAATGAAACTTTGACATTTGGGTAAATGCAAAACGATCAAAGGATGAAACTTTGACATTTGGGTAAATTGCAAATCAATTGAAAGGATGAAACTTTAATATATGGCAAGTACAAAGAGATTACAAACCTGCGTATTCTGGGGCAAGGTATCCGAAAGTCCCAGCGACTCGGGTCTCGATGGAGTATTTGCCATCAGGGGCTAAACGGACTAACCCAAAGTCAGAGACTTTAGCGCGCATATCATCACCAAGAAGGATGTTTGATGGCTTTAGATCCCTATGGATGAAGCTCTGATGCGCAAGTGTGTGCAGATACTCGACACCTCGAGCTACATCCAATGCAATCGCCAGCCGTCTAGTCCAGTCTAGTGGTTTTCTCCCTTCCTCTTTCCAATGAAACAGATGCTGACTCAGTGTCCCCTGAGGCATGTACTCATAGACAAGGAGCCTCTCGTTCCCGTCAAGGCAGTACCCAAGAAGTGCAACGAGATGACGATGGCGCATTTTAGTCAGAACAGTGATCTCAGATTTAAACTCAGTAAGTCCCTTATCACTCACAACCGAGGACTCCATTCTCTTCACAGCTATTTTCGTTCCATCGTGGAGTTCACCTTTGTAAACTGTCCCGAAACCACCTCTCCCGAGAATATTCTCTTCGCTGAAGTTATTCGTCACGTTCCTCAAGACCTGTATCGATATAACTAAGTTCCCAGCTTCCACAACGTGAATATCGCTTGCCGCACTTCCGCTGTGACTGTAGCTCTCACTTCCTCCCCCACTGTTAAGACTAGAAGCTGCAACAGTGAGTTTAATGTCATCGTTGTCACCCGAATGATGTGGATGAATAACCATGTTGCTGGATGGACTCTGAACTCTAGCAGGTCGCTTCCTTTTCTTCGCGTAGAGACACACGCCAAGCCCAACCAGACACAATGCACCAACAACTCCACCAACCACAGGAACAATAATCTTGACATTGCTTGACTTCTTAGAAGTTTCACTGCCACCACTTCCTCCTGAAGGTTTACTTCCTGGTGAAGCTCCAGGAGAACCACTCGGTGAGATAGGTCCGGTCTTTCCGATATTAACGTTCCCTTCAGTCACCAAATGTACAGTGTTCGGAAACTTTGGCACGACTCCATATAGATCGTTGTTAGACACATCGAGTGTCCGAAGCTTAGACAAAGTGGTAAGCTCAGTCGGTATAGGCCCAGAGAGTTCATTATCAGAAAGATTGATAGTCTCCAATGAAGTAAGATTAGCTAAACTCGCGGATATCGTACCCGAAAGATCCTGTTTCCTCAGATTAACCACCGTAATGTTACCTCCAGAACAAGTAATCCCAACCCAGTTAACACACGGATTGTTTCCTTTCCAACTACTCGCAAGCTTCACTGGATATCCAAATGATTCAGCTACAGACACCAAAGTATCCACACGAGGATCACAAGCCTCACCAGCTATACTAGTACAAAAACTATTCGTGTTGTTGAATATATCAACACCAACGGATTTGCCAAACAACGGAGTCGGTCCTTGAAGCAAATTGTTGGTTAAATTCACAGTAGTAAGCGAATTCAAACTAATCAAAGACTGTGGAACAACACCAGTAAGCTGATTCTCTCTAACATTAAACACACGGAGAGATAACAAACCGGAGAGATCAGGAATCGGACCTGAGAACTTATTTCCTTGAAGAGAAACCTCAACGAGCGAAGTCATATTCCTCAATATCGAGATCGATCCATTAAGCTGCTCTCCCACTTGACCATTCAAGAACAGAGACTGAAGCGAAGTACCAGCAAAACTCACCGGTAACTCTCCCTGTAAACGATTCTGAGACAGTTTCAGATTCGTCAGACTCGGAAGTGACTGAGAACCAAAGAAATCTGGGATCTTTCCAAAAATGCTGCAATTGGAGAGTGTAAGATTCTGAAGAGACGTAGCTTCTTTAATGGAGTCTGGAATTTGCCAAGGATTAAACGGATTGTTCTCGAGATACACTTCTTGAAGAGAACTCATACCAGAGAAGAGATTATTAGGTACAGAATCAAAGAGATTGTCGTGTAGATTGAGAGTCTGTAAACGACTAAGACCAGAGAGATCAGGAATGGGACCAGAGATTCGATTGAGAAAAAGCTCAAGAACAACCAATTCAGAGAGTTTCTGAAGATCAGTAGGAAGAGTTCCACGAATCCCTTTTTGTTTAAGCTGAATCTTAGTAACACGATTACTTCCATCGCATTCAACAGATTCCCATTTACAAGGGTTAGGGTTAGACCAATCGACGTCTGATGTAAGATTCAGACTTGATTTGAGAGCTTCCATAGTCGAATCATCGACACCGTTTTGAGAAACTGAGAGATTGATAAAACCCAGTAAAGAGATGAAGAAACAGAGAGTACCCAAATGGGATTTCGACATTTTTGTCGGCGAGAAGAAACAGAGTGGAGCTTAAAGTAGTCGCCTTTAAGAATTTTTGTTGATTCTAGGGTTTTAGGGAGGCATTGAAGAAGAAGATGAAGAAGAAGAAAAGGTTTTTTTTTACAGAGGAAAGGGAGAGACAAATTAAGACGAAGGAATCGGCGGAGATCGAGGAAGATAGAAGAGAGCAATACAGATAACAAGATTAAAGTAAGAGAAGGATCATAAAAGCATTACCTTTTTATTTATTTTTCATTCAAAACAAATACTCCATTTATTCTTCTGGAGAAAATAATAAGGAAAACAAAAAAACAGAATTTAGAGTGTGTGTAAGAAAGTGTATATTTTCTTGATTTTTTATTTATTAATTCAAACGTTATGAGTACAGCTGGCTAAGGCGGCATAATTAAGTGGTAAAAACAGTAATAAAATCACCGAAAAAATCCATAATTATCAAAAAATGAGATTATCTACTAATAAGATCTGAAAATATCAAAAATAAAAATTATGAATAACATACAAATTCTATGACATTTTAGATGTTTTTCAGTTTAGGTAAATATATGAACATTGTATTAGAAGAATTTTACTTTTTAAAGAAGATTTAAGAATTGATTTATGTCAAAATTGGTAATAAGAAGAAAATAATATCTACTGAAGATAAGAAAATGATATGGTGTTGATTTGTTCTTTATCTTACATATGTATGTGTATCTCTATGATTGAGTATATTTCGGCATTTTTCGAGTAACTGCTAATAATATCGATTGTCTTTCCTAATTTTTACAATATTTTTTGTAATAGATCTTGGATTTTTCTTCACATTATTTCCATTTGCTTCTATAAAAAGAAATATTATTCCTTTTTATAAACATTGTGTGACGAATACTCTCCGATACGTGAAACTTATCTGTATTCATTAAAATAGAAAAGCATTTAATACGGTGACGGTGGTTATCTATTATTTAGAGTCAACTTAGTGGATAATTGAAAATTTCATCGTAACGTGCTAAAGACAGTTTAAGATACATCGTTTTATTTAATTAATTTTTTTGACTCAATGAGTCACGACTTCGTGAGTGTATAGTAATTTATTTTTTAATCTTTTAATAAGAGAATTTTTTGAATAAAAAATTTAGAAGATTAATGAGTGGTCTTAATCTTTCTCATGACTAATTTGACCAACAAGATAAATGTGATTATGCAGTCCCGACAAAAAAGTTTTAACTGTTAAAAGACAGACGCCGTGAAATCCGGAGCATATTAGCCACGCATTAATCTTGATTCGGCTGATTTTATAACGGTCGTTATCTGACGCCGTTTACTTTTTTTTTTTTTTTTTTTTGTCTTTTAACGCCGTTTACTATTTTTAATGTTCGTTAGGTTGGGAGTTATTATTACTTACCAGTTTCACTCTAACCTAGAACTATTCTTTTTCTTATGGTATTGAATGTCTGTTTTTATTCACTAATATTTGTAAATTAATAATTACAACTATATCATTTTAAAAATAAAATATAGTACGACATTTGTAACTTCTTGTTAATCTTAAATCTTTAGAAAAAGCTAAATAGTGAAAGAAAGTAGCTAAAGATTGGTGTATTATACGCACCAACCATACTTTAAACTCACACGAAATGTAGATCAAACACTTGTACATAGAAAGATTACGTGACAACAACAACTAGTCCACAATGTTGTTCGCTACGGTCACACATCAACCACATATTTATTTCACTTTCTTCTTATTTAAATCACTTACAATTCTCAATAAATATAAAAATCAGATATTTTATATTCACTCTTCTTGGACAAGTCCTAATTCTTCTCATCCTTTATAGATTACATCGACAGTTCCGGTTAAAGTGTTGTTGATTGGCTTTGGTTCTCTCATTCGGTTTAGTGAGATTGAATACCAAGAGCACACTAAAACGCAGTCGTTTTAAGATTTTGCTCTGTTTCTGCGGTTTGGAAGCTCAAGTCGTCGACTGAGCTATAGCTAATGAAGAGGCAGTTGTTCGATCTCTTTCTCTGTTCTTCATTCACTTCAGTGTAACATATTTGGTTGTTAAACGAGCTCAAAGATGAATCGAAATCGTCTCGTCTCAGGTTATAACAAGATGTTATATAAGAAAACAAGTGACTATTAGAAAATTACACGAAAGTGATGTTTAAACGACTAACCAAATCTGATACAGTACAAGCGATTCCCGTGGGATTAATACTTACGCTAAGATTAACACTGAACAGTCGAGACGTTGTCGTTTAACAACATGCTGGTCATAGCAAGCTACATTACTTAGGTGACAAGAAAAAACCTTCAAAATCTCTGGATTGTGAACCTATATGTACAGAAGCCAAAATGCATGTTTATCCCAATCAATCAGCAGAATCGGTCCATTCTCCCGGCTGCTGAGAGAAAAAAAAAACTCGCCCGAAAATTGGATTACGACGAAGCTGAGATTGGATTAGGTTTGAATGATTTGGCAACGGATTTATAGAGATTCTCTTCTTCAAAAGGTTTGGAGACGTAACCATCCATTCCACTTTTCAGACATTCCTCGTAGGTCGCGTGTATCACATCCGCGGTCATCGCTAGAATCGGTAAATGCCATTCGAGATTCGTCTTCTCTTTAGCTTCAATCTCCATCATCCTTATCTGACGAGTCGCTTCAAATCTGAAAATTAAAAGGGTAAAAACAATCAATGAAGTTTATAACGTTTTTAACCGAATCCAAACCAAATCAAGTTGGTTATATTTCGGCGGAAAAATTTTCATACCGAACTAATCAAAACCGAACAGAACAATCCAAATACAGTATTAGTTGTGATTTAGTCATTTAACTTACCCGTCCATCTGTGGCATTTGAATATCCATGAAGCAAGCATCGAAATTGTGTGGAATCTGAAGCAAACCCAAAGCAACTTGACCACTCTCTGCACAAACCACTTCTGCTCCAAATTTCTTGAGAGCTCCTGCAGCTACTCTTCGGTTAACTATATTATCATCCACCACAAGAATCTTCTTCTCGGTAAGTAAGCTCTTGAGAGTTGCGGGTGATGATCCTTCGGGATGTTGTTGTCTTGTTTTTCTCAGCTCGAGAACTTGCTGCAGACACGCCCCGATCATACTTGCTCTTAACGGTTTCATTATTACCGTATCTGCAAATCCTGCGGATTTAGCTCTGTCGAACTCCGAATTTGTGATGTTTGTTGCGAATAGAGCGAGTTTTGGAGACTTGAGATGAACGTTTCCGTTGAATCTTGAATTCAATACACGTATCTCTGAGTCGATATCTTCAGTTGAAATCCATGAATCTTTCTCTACTAAAATCATATCCAGTTGCGGTTTTGTTGTTCTGCAAAAGGCGGAAAAAACGAGTTATTTTTGAGGCATATAAATCGAATCGAAATGTGGCTAAAACTGATCAGTTACCAATTTTCTTATACCAAACAACGCAAACAGAAAGAACACTTTAAGCTACCATACCAAACCAAAACAGAAGCTCAGTTACAATTCTGAATTAAACCCCCTAAATCGAATTAACCAGAGAGCCAATCCAATCCAAAATTTCAAATGGCCAATCCTTTTGTTATTTCCATGACTTAAGTCCAATGGAACTAGAACAAATGAAAGAATATATTTAAGCTTTCGACGTTTTACCCGGATGGGAGAGGAGAACCGTTTCTACCAAACGCAGCAGCTGCAACCACTGCGGTTTTGAGACTTGTCACGACATCGACATTGATTCCGAGTCTTTTCATATGGTATTTAGTCACAGCAGCTCTAACGGGTTTAGCATCAACAACTATAGCTCTCATTCCTTTAAAAGTAGAAGGCAAGTGCTCCACATTTGGTTTCTTCAAATGGTTAATCGCACTGCATTTATCGCATTTCTCTAAAACAGCTGTGAACCAGAACGTGCTTCCAATATGAGGCCGGCTTATGAAATGTATCTGACCACGCATAAGTTCGACAAGACACTTGCTTATACTCAAACCAATCCCGGTACCGCCATAGTTTCTTGAAGTCGAGCTATCCGCTTGCATAAACGGCATTAAAACACGGCCTTGCGCAGCTAAAGGGATTCCAATACCGGTGTCTTCGATTGAAACCATAAGCCTAACATTGCTAGAAATATCAAACTCCGATAATGACTGCTCCTCGGAGACCAAATGCTTGAATGAATCCCAGCTATTCCGACCATCAGCAGCTTCGTAACCGCTCAACGTGTTGTAACTCGACGGTTTGGAAACAACAATCATTTCTTCAGACACTCCATTCAATGCGGTTTTCGGTTCAGCTTCATCTTTTGATTGTTCCACGAGATGGACTTTGACAAAGATATGTCCTCTCTCTGTGAACTGTCAAAAAGACAACATCTTATCAAACAAAAATCCAAGTTCCACGGAGAAACAAAAACACTAGAAAAAGGAACTAACTTTAACCGAATTTCCAACAAGGTTTATGATTATCTGTCTAAATCTCCCTGAATCTCCTTTGACTATCTCTGGCACTTTGTCTGAAACGAAAACCGCGAGCTGCCAAATTTGAAGTCAAGAAATCAGCAGCAACAACTCCAAAAACACTTATCTTTATTCCTCGGATCGAAAACTTACCTCAATGCCTTTGTTCCTCGACTCTTCAGAGAATAGAGAAAGGACATCATCTAATATCGAACGGATATCAAATGGTACTGATTCCAATTCCAGCTTGCCAGCTTCGATCTTGGCACGATCGAGAACCTCATTTATCAATGCAATCAATGCTTTACCACATACTTGTGCGGTTTGAGCATAATCTCTCTGCGTCGAGCTAAGTTCTGTATCTAGGAGCATAGCAAGCATTCCTGCAGAAAATACAAAAACCAAAATCTGTGAGGCAGATTGAGAAACCAAGATGAAGGGGAAACGTATTGTAACTTATTTGAAGATAGAGTACCGAGAATGCCATTCATTGGTGTCCTGATCTCGTGAGACACGGTGGCAAGAAATTGCGATTTAGCGACATCAGCAGCTTCTGCTCGGACTTTAAGCTCTTGCATTTCATGGAAATCATCTTCAACTTTTACTATGTGCATAGCTGCACCATACAGTATATAACCCACCAAGAAACCAATTGCAAAGAACAATGGCACAGTTGTGAGCACATTCAACGGTATTGGTGCCTTTTGGTGGTACCTGCACTCGATATTGTTTAAACAAGATATCAATTTTTAGATATCAGAAAGAATTACAGCTTAAAGATCTTCTGTGTGGTACCTGCATATCATCTTATGTTTCCTGAAGGGGTCTCCAAAATCAAGCTTGCTCTCATGAGAGAGAGATGTGTCACCTTCTTCGTCTTGATTGCCATACATGACAAGTGGATCTGATGCATTAGTGATATCATACACGTGTACAACAATTGCTTGGTTACCAGCAAGCTGACCGAGTAAATTCTCCACAAGAGACTCCACATCAAACGCACCACCAAGGTACCTGCATTTCAAATTCAGGCATCAATCTTCACATGATCACACACATAAACCAATCTTGAAATCTCAGAAAGCTCTTTCCTTTACATGATGATCATACACATAAAGTCATAAAGTCATAAACCAATCTTGAAATCTCGAAAATCTTTACCCTGCAGTGGCTGCAATACGCTCTTGGACAGTCGGGTTTTCAGGAAGAGAAGACTTGTAGACAGGGAATGTCAACACAACTCCGAGATGGTGAGTTTCCAACAACCTAAAAGGACTTGTCAAGACAGCTTTCCCGGTTTCTCTAGCTCGCAAAATATTCTCGCGATCCTCCTGCAGAAAAGAAAGCCAAAATTCAGAAGATGTGCAGGTGGGATACATAACAGAAAATTCAAAACCAGAAGTGTCGGATAATGTTTATATTACCTCGCCTGACATCATATCGAGTGACTCAAGGTAAGAGAGACTATCTTGAGAGAATATAACAGGAGCATACTCGTCCCTAACCGGTGAAGGCTCTCCTCGGTCCATTGTCTTTATAACCCAATTGTGCTGCCGCTCAAACATCTCCCTCTCAAAATTCACAACTTTTTCAGCATAAGCCACTCCACTTAGCAACGGTCTTTCAAATGCTGTTCTTGCCGTGTATTCCGCAAATGTCTCCTGCAAAATTTCGCCACAAACCACAGAGTAAAGATTATAAGATTTAAACCCCAATCAAAGCAAAGAGCCAAAAATTCCCTTCATTTACTCAATAACCAAACATAAAAGACAAAATTTCAAAAACTTTTAGTTCCAAAAGAAGTCAACTTTGCATTTATGAATCCAAAAAAACTTTCCCTAAAGCTTTGAGCTTTAATAAACCACACACTGACCTGATCAATTGCAGATGGGTTCTTGTGGTAATGAAAAGTGGAGACGAGAATAGCCAAAGCATGAACATGATTAACACTAACACTAAATTGATCCTGCAACATTCTAGCTCTTTGATCACACATGCTCACCAAAACCTCTTCTCTTCTAACCTTGTTAGTATCATCCATCCACTGATAAATCCCACTGCTTATAAACCCAACAATGATGATCCACAGAATCAAAGCTTTTGGTAACAACGCTCGATGGTCTTGTATGAAAGTTGACCCTTTTTTATTACCCATTTGATCGTTATTACTATTCATCTTCACCGCTACTGAATGCTGCTGCTGCATCTTCGCAAAACCCATCAACCCCGAACGCCAAAAATCGATTTTTCTCGGTTTTTCTGTCGAATTCAGAGCACCACCCAGTTGATAAAAATCGCTGCTTTTCAAGTTTTCTAGTGATTCAGAATCAGAAATTTCAATTGTTCGTGGCTCTTCTTCTTCTGGGTTTTCTAATTCTTGATGATTGTTGAGTGCCCAGTTCATATCTGAGCTACAACAATGAAGAAAAACCTCTTAACAAAAGAAGAAACAATGGTGAAATCAAAAGTTAGAGCCTTTTTTTGCATTCATATAACATAAAGCATGCGTAGTGTTGTTATATGATTAAGAATTTTACCATAAACATTGTTTATACTAAAACAAACCCTAGAAACCTGTACACGAAAAAGGACATGTTTTTGCAAATTCAAGAACCAAAGAGAGAAAGAAGAAATTTCTTCTCAACGCATGGTTCTCAAAAGAAGCAACTCTGCTCAGTTTCCAAAGGTTTTCTTACAGAGAAGAATTAAAAAAAAAAACTAATTATTGTCAGAGAAATTAATTAATTAATACTAAAAAACACACTTATCAATCATAAGCTCTTTACAGGCGTGAATGTTAACTATTATTGTTGTTTCTTCTTAGAACAAGAACACAGCTTTGTTCACTGTCTCAAATCCAACAATAAAAATGTCATTTTTTAAAATTAGAGCTTTGACCAAAGAAAGAAAAACATAACACCAGAAGAACAACTAAGCAACACACAAAAATAAAAAAAAATTAAAACTTTGGAGAATCGCAGCACATGGAGAAATTATTTTTTGCATTACCTGTAATGAGTTGTGAGAGGATTGAACATTGCATTATTAAACTCAAAATCTCTTCTTCTCATCACTTAGAAAAAAAAACAGATTCAAATGTATTCCATTTTTTTTCTCTCTTTCTTCTTCTTTCTTATGATTTACTAGTAAAAATGTTAGATGAGATTTATTGCTTTTCAAAGTACAGAAAAATTGAATCGAATTTTTTTAGATTTTCTTCAGATACGTTTCTCTCTCTCTGTCTCTGTCTATATCAGTTTTTTTGCTCTGAACTTTCTTTTCATTTTTTACTCTTTTTCTTTTCTTTTTATATCTCTGTAGCTCTTTTTTTTCTTTTTCTAACTTGAGTCCAACTTTGAAGAAGAAAAGTTTTGGACTTTTTCTTAATGGCTCATGATATGATCCATCCAACAAAAGTTATTATTTTAGCAAAATCTTCTCAAATTTAACATCATTATCCGAAATAGATATAGTTATTGTGACACTAGGTTTGTCTTACTAATTTAACCATCTTAAAATCTAAATTTATTCAATTTCATTATCTCTATCAATATTTAGAGTAACATTTAACATGTTTAAATTTTTTATAAATAAGTAAAGTAATAGTCACCACCTTCACAAATTTATAACCTATTTTTCCTTGGCATATATAAACCAGTTATCTAAACTTTAGAAATAAAACGTTTTGTTTTGTTTGTTTTTCTTACACCAAAGAAAAATAAAACGTTTTGTTGAAAACAATAAAAACAAAAAATATAGGTGAGTGAGAGACTTTGTACGAAAGTCGCTATCGCATATCTTGGCGATAATGACATCGCGACAAAGCGAAGATCTGGCCCCATAAGCATTTTACCTGAAATACCCACCACTCTAGCCTCCTAATTACGATATTACCCCGATTAAATGGGCCTGACTCATAAGCCCATGATATATCCACGTGTAAATCTTTAGACAATTGCATGAGTTGGTGCAGGGATTGTAGGGTTTAAAAATTGTGAATGAATTTCTGACAATCAAAACAAAAATACTATCATCAAATCACATTTATATAAAAAAAAGAATTACAAATATTTTTCTAAGTCAGATTATGAAATTCAAATCAGATTGTATGATATTTGTAAGTCAGATTGTAAAATTCAAGACATTTTTTATTCTGCAATTTTCTTTAAATTAAAGTAAGTAGGTTTAGATTTTGGTACATGATTCAACTGTTGACTAATGAAAATTAAAAGAGAAAATTTATAAGTATGTTTGTACGCAACATTCTTGGGGCTTTTTTCATGGGCAAACATCTTGTTAAACCTAACAAAAATAACTCAAAACAAAATAGAGAATGTGTGAATATATATCATTAGTCAATGCATTGAAAACTTTTTTTCTGAAGTTTGACAATTGGCCAAATGGGTCGATGGAAATATTCTTTTTTTTTGTTATGTATGGTTTATTCAGAGAAATGCCTTATAATAAAAAGTGATGGGTTTGGCATTGACCATTGTTTCCTCTTTATTCTTACACTCATGCTCTTTCATATACTTCTACTATCTTTTTTTTTTGAGCAAACTATACTTACAAAATGTCTCGAACTCGGGCTTGAGACTAACTGCGAAACAGTTTTTTAATTGATCCAACACGAACGCCTAACAAGCAATAATTTCTTTCGAACTAAAGTGTCGTATGTTTGACCAAAACATTGAAATTCAAAGATAATGCGGAGTTTTTCCGATGTTTATATTCATATAAAGCATCTATGTTCATGTTCATGTAGGGCAAAATAATTTTTCGACTAGTTTGCTGATTTTAATCCTTTATTCGCAAAGATGTGAAAAGTAGAATATGTGGATTTAGTAGTACACAAAGAGAGGAAAAAAAGGTGGTACATAAAGGAAGTGGTGCTAACAAAATGTGTGTGTCGGCCATGTGAGATTTTATGTTGACTTTATATCATTAAATCATTTAGTGGTTACAAATTATCCTCTTTTATTTGGATTTTATAAGATTTTGTAACATATTTTATTTTTCGGTGTTTGTATTTACTCTCTAATTATGTTTTGGTCACGTCACATGCTCGACAATCACTCCTTTAAACCAATTCCTTTATTTACTTAATACCAAAACCAATCCACTCTATTTCATAATTTGTTTAGTTAGTTATAATCTCTTAGGATGTTTATAACTTTTAACAATTCACACAAAGTGTTCACTATTTTGAGTCAAAAAAGCAGACCAGTGTAATCGTCCTTTTTTCCAAAGGTTATATAAACAATCACGATTTAATAATTACTATCTCAATCAATCGTAATTCAAAAGTCCAATAGAATATTATATTCTATAGAGATAATATCAACTATATTCATTAAATATGATATCCTATGTTAAACTATAATTATCACTCATAAATCAACATCGATCAATGATTCTTTGACCAAGAAAAAGTTATTGTAATTAGGTGAAAAAATCCAAAGATATCACACTCAAATGACACACAATATATATAACATGGACACATGGTATTTGTTTTCAAGAATCAAGATTGTCCATGTACATGAACAACACAAACGAATGCTTGAAGATTCATATATTTATACCAAAAACATGGTCACAATCATTTATACATTAGATAAAATTTACTAGTTTAATGTATTTAAATGTATAAAACTCATGGTGATTTAGTGGTTGAAAGACTCACTATGAAGTTAAGAGACAAGTGTTTGAGTTTCTATATTATAGCCAATGTTCAAGAAAGCATTAGACGCTAGCATGCGGTAAGTTAGTGTATATCGCTTAAAACGTCTAATAGGGACCTAGATGATTTTAGACGGTTTAAACGTAACATAACCATTAGAAATATAATATTATACATAAAAATTATATAAAAAATATATATTAAAAACATAAAATATTAAATCGCAAACAAAATTTAGACAAAATATTTTTTAAAATTTATATCAAATAATATATGAACATTTTTAACTATGTTTATGGATATAAAACTTATATAGAAATTAAAAAAAAAACACTAAAACGAAATATATGCAATTTTAGGTGGTCGACACTAGGGCTAGGCATAAATATTCGTTACTTCCCTCGTACTCGCCTTGAAAAAACAAGTACTTCTCGTTGGCAAGTCGGGTAACAAGTATCAAAATTTTATTACTTGCAAGTCCAAGCCAAGTATCAAGTCTTAAAAAAAATCATTATCCGGCTAGTTTGACTCGTTACTCGTTTTAATATAAAAAAAACTTTAATAACTTATTTGAATTTATATATTTATAGTTTATAACTTACAAAAACCAAAATTAAAAAGATAAAAAAAAAAAATAGAACTTTGAATGTTTTGAGATTTATATTGTATAAAATTATTTTTATATTCAAGTATTTTAGTTCAAGTAGCAAATCTCTTATAAGTAACAAGTCGGATCAAATTATTTTGTAAGTAACAAAGCAAGGCAAGTTACTTGCGAGTAATTAGATTTTATACAAGTACTTGCTTCGGACAAAGCAAGTATCAAGTCCAAAAATCAATTAATTGATCAAAGCGGGTTACAAGTATTTGCCTTGTGCCCAGGTCTAATCGACACGATCATCTTGCTAAAGTTCTAATATTTTATCAATTTTTGCTACTTGCTACCTTTAAGATACAGTAAAACCTCTATAAATTAATAATGTTGGGACTATGAAATTTTATTAATTTAGAGAGATATTAATTTATCGATAAATTAATAATTATTAATTTATAGAGAGATTTTACTAATTTTGTAATTTCTTAAAATAATTTTTATCTAAAAATAAAAAATTTCTTTATAAACAATATCTTTTAAAAACTAATTACAAGTAGAGAAACAATTATTAAGTTTAAAAAACAACACAAACTTTTTTCGAATAATAGAGTCATATTTCATCAAAAATTTTACATATAATATTTTAAATATATATCATAGTAATAATGTAATATATATATATATATATATATATATATTGATAAGTTAATATAATTATTAATTTATGATATAGATGGGACCATATGTTTACATGAGATTTTCAAAAAAATTATTATCTTATTAATTTATCGATTTATGTCATATTTTACACTGGTCCCAACTCGGGACCGGAAGAATTTATTAATTTAGAGAGATTATTAGTTTATAGAGTATTAATTTATAGAGGTTTTAGTGTATATATATTTGTTTCTCTCTACCGACTTAAATAAGTAAGTAGGCTTTGTACTTGAGATTTCAAATTTGTGCTGGATAGCGATATCTTAAAGACCTTATTGAGATGGGCCGGTTTGAAAACTTATCCATCTCTTATTGGACGTGAATATATAATACGACGACATGGGTAAAAGATATTTTCATACCCGTATAATTTACAAAGGTATGAATTTCATACCTAATACAGTAATACTTTGGATTGATTCCAACCCAAACTGTTAAAAAATTTGAATTTTATACCTAAACTTTAGATTTAATGTTTTTTTCAGAGTCGTAATTAATCTGTATTAGTTAACCGTTACGGTTGCTGAGTCAATTGATACGTGTTTGATGAGTGGCATAAAACCACGCCGTTGTGTTTGTTGGAGTTAGATTACTTGTTTCTTTTTTGCAAAAATCGGGTGTCGAACTCCTGTACCTCACTCGTTTATACAACTCATTACACACGACACGACCAGTGAGGTTTGAGGCGTTCGAGACCCGATTTTTGCAAAAATTATCTACAATTTTAATTCCAACAAACACAACAACGTCGTTTTAAACCATGCCATCAAACACATGTCACTTGACTCAGCAACCATAACGATTGACTAACACTAGTTAATTATGACTCCGAAAAAAACACTAAATGTAAAATTTGGGTATGAAATTCAATTTTTTTACGGTTTAGATTGAAATTAACCATACATATTTGTTCATGTATGAAAACACACTTTGAAAATTGTACGGATATAAAAATACATTTTTCCCATACCACATAAGGGTACATGCATATGACAGAAAATAAAGTCAACGACTATAAGCAAATTTAAATATTGACTTTAGTTTATTAAGAGCACTTCCAACGGAATATCTCAAAGAGTGTCTAAAGAATTAAAAAAATAATAATAATTAAAAGTAAGAGAGAGAATGAGACACCATGTCTCATTTGAGAAACTATGAGACACTGTGTCTAACACTTGACATCATTTGATTGGTTAAAGTTTTTTTTAATTAATTAAAATTTAAACAAATAATTTATTTATTACAAAAGCATTAAATTATTATATTTGAGAAACTCTATTGGAGATGCTTTTAACTACTATGGATAATAATAATTCACACTATTACGATGGTTTATTTTTAACAAGAAATGGTTTATTTTTAGCTTAATGAAATATGCTTGTTAGATAGTAATTGATTCGATTTACCCGCGAGGCCACGCGTGGATATCACGCTTTCCGGTTACGTGAAGAGAGCTTCCGAAACAAAGTTGACATCATTTAGATGTATCGGAGAGGTTTCTCTACGCCGAAATGGATATATTCGGTTGCTTTGATGATTCAAGGAATGGCTGAAGAAACGTTAGAGTCAGCTAATGAGTACTTTAAGGAACTTCATTGATACGTCTTCTTCTTCACCAGAGAAGCTGCTTGATAAAAGATCTAATGATCTTACTAAAGAGACGCTTTCGAAATGTGTTAAAGATCAGTTAGATATCTGATTAAACCGGGGTTGAGTTTGAAAGGTCTTCGAGGTAAGACCGAGATACTGTTTCATTGCATTGGGTGTGGTCATAAGTCGGAGATGTTTGGATTCGTTATGTTTTGTGCTAAGAATTGGGGATACGAGACTTTGATCAAAGAGCTTGTTTGTGTGGCGAAGATTTTTCGAGGTAGTGACAATTGTATCGTAAAGCCGATGAAATAGTGAAGAAGAATTACTCTCTTAAAACTCTCTGCTTCACCATTTTAAGAGAGTAATGCTGATAAAACCTCTCTACTGGCCTAATGGGCTTTATAAATTAAGGCCCATATTCGTGCCCTGTCAGTTTTAATCTGAATGGGAACATTCCAACATTCATAATAGAAAAAACTTCATTGTGAAACAGAGAAAAATTAAAATAGATATTGTTGTTTGATTATAGTATAATTATAACGTACCACTAATACTAATATATAATGTTAATTTAGAGATTACTAATAATTTTTTTATGGTGGTTTATACTTTATGGTGGCTACAGTGGTTGTCACTGTTTTGCCACAATTCTCAAAGCACTCTTCTCGATCTTTTTAGTGCCTTTGTTAATCATTTTGTTTCTTCAAAACTTTCCCAAGACAAAATATACATAATTTGATATTATTTTCTTTTTAACCCTTTACATAATTTTTTGATTGTTTTTTTTCCATCAGACCTTAATTAGAAGTAAAATCAAACTATCTCTTATATGTATAGAATACTATATTTTCTAAACTGATTTTTCATGACCACCATAAGACCATCTCCAATGTGTTTCCCTATTTTTAGTTCTATCTCTATAATAGAGGTAAGTTTTCTCTATTTTTACTCCAATGTGTTTCTCTATTTTTTCTTCTAAAAAGTTTAACTCTATTTATAGGGAAAAAAATAGAGATTCTCTATTATCACCTCTATATATAGAGAAAAAAAATAGAGATCTCTATTTTAGAGATGAGAATAGAGGTGGGTTGGAGTAGATTTGCTTCTAAAATAGAGTTTAAAGGCAAATATAGAGGTGAGTTAGAGATGCTCTAGGTTGATTAATTGAATGGTTATTACTTTTCCATTTTTAACATTTATACGTTTACACATGATATTTATCTACAAAATCATCAACTAAAGCAAAAGTCACACTAATAACACTAATCTCATCATCTTTAAAATGTTACTCCCTCCGTTTCGTTTTAGTTGTCGTTTAAGGTTTTTGCACACAAATTAAGAAAATCATTAAATTTTTTGTTTTACCCTTTATTAATATATTTTATAATTTTTTCATTGGTCAAAACATTAAAACATTAAGGACAAAACATAAATTTTACCAAACATTTGCATTGAAAACCTAAAACGACAACTATTATGAAACAAAATTTTAATCCTAACACGACAACTAAACTGAAACGGAGGGAGTATTAGGAATATGATAAATGCAATTTCTCTTAAATAATCTGCCTAATACTTTGGTCCATAGCTGTCATGAGGCTGCATATACTTTCCTCAGTTTTTTTTATTGGTAAATCTGAGTATCTGACCTTTTTTTTTGTCAACTGCTTTCTCTATTTTTATTTCTCTATAGATAAAGAACTTTCTCTAATTTATGAATGTAAATATTTATCACATAATAAAAATAAAATTTTCGTTTTCTAGGGAAAAAAGTTACTCTCTGATACAATTTATTTTTTAAAATACCCAGCCAATGAAATTCTATCAATTTTGGAGAAAAAAATCATTCAAGTTACATTATATAATTCGTAATCAGTAGTTTCAAACTTTCTTTTTCCGTTGTTAGGTTGCATGGACCCATCGCCACAGGTGTTGCCCTATTTAAGAAGGTACTTCGATCAATCACGATGACATAAAATCAACATTAATACAACGGAGTATATATATATATTTCAATTCGTACACAAAACAATGCATATTCGAACCTTTGAGGATTGATGTTTTGACTCTTAGGTACATAAATGGACCCATTGGTGTCTTTGGTCCACACGAGCTAGTACATTTCAAGCTATATGGATAAGATACAATTTTTCATTTATAAATATATTTGTTTTTAATTAAGAAGCTTCATTGATTATATTCTGGAATCAAAATCGTCACGAGGGTTGCGAACTTTGGTCTTTGGATATTGCCACACAAATGGTTCGAGAAGTGGTGACGTGGCAATTTGAGATTGAGACAAATTCACATCCACAAAACAGTACAAACGCTCTATCCATAACACGACTTCATACTTATCTTAGCTGTCTTTATCTCTCTACCAAAGATTTTATTTCATTTAAGTTACTTGCACGTAACTCCTACTATACCAACAACGACATTATCATTTTATAAAAAAAAAAAAAACAACGACATTATCATGTTTATAAATGATCCTTTATTTATGTTGATATAAGATGCAATAAATCACTACGCTTTTATAAGTAATTGACAAACAAAACCTTGATAAACAGCGTTTAACATATACAAACCGTTTAAAAGAGCATTCATGAAAGAAAAAAAAGAGCATTCATGAATAGTCGAATACAACTAATTTAGTAACACCCATTTAGAATCCAAATAAATAAGATCTGTAGGATCATATTGATGATAGCACATACCATAAAGTTTTGTGAACGTTCAAATTATCTTTTTAGAGATAAAAAAAGGTAATGATTTGTTATGGGATCATCCAATGCTTAATCATAACTATTCATCCACTAGCACTCAGCCACTCACGTTATAAAGAAACAAAAAGGAACTAAAAAAAAAAGCCACTACTATATTAATAAATTTTATCAAATATTAAAAAAAGAAATTTAATCAAATAATTATTTTCATTTATAATTAAGAAGCTAAAAAAAAATCCGCCATGGAGCCAAAAACAAATATTAAAATCTACCAACCAAGTAATCTTGTAATTATATTAAAGCTTTTTATCGTCTATTACATAAAAATGTGTTATAAAAAATTGAAATTATAACTAACAACTTTTTTTTTTTTGATAACAAAAATTAATTTTGTATATAACTAACAACTTCTTATCTCCAATGAGCAAAATAACTAGAAACCGTAAGAACAAAAAAAAAATTAGGGAGCAGTATGTTTCGACGAGCATAAGATATTTTAAAAAGAGAGTTTCTAGAGAGAACTTCGTCTTCTTCGTCAGACTTTTGATCAGAGACATAACTTTATCTTCTTTTTCCCAGGTTTGTGTAAAATCCTTCTCCTTTATCAAATTTTTGTAAGTAAACGTTCGATTCTTATAGTGAATGATGCAAGGAAAGATTACGCCAAGTCAGTGCCGGTCCAGTAAAATTTGGGGCCAAATATGAAAAACAAATTGAGGCTTTAAAAAAAAAAAAAAAACTGCTATTTTTTTAATTTTGCTACTTATGGGACATTTATAATTTTTATTTCTTTATTTTTATTAAGTTTTGGACATTTTTTGCTAATTATGAGACTTTTTGTTATTAATTATGGAAATTTTTATTAATTATGGGACATTTTTTTGTTAATTATAGGGCCTTTTTACTTTTTTTTTTTGTTGATGAGCCTTTTTACTAATTTTGGGAGTTTTTTTTTGTTAAGTTTGGGGCCTAATAAAAAAACAAATTTCTACAAAATGGCCTTCAAAAATTTGAGGATCAATACAAATGTAACATAAAAATTGGTCCAGGGCCGGCCGGCCGAGTCGTATTTGAGTTTAAGAAATTCGTTAAATAGTGACATTTACATTTTATGCAATATGTGATCCAAGCAAGCTCAAATATATACCGCAATTGGAGATAAGTTTATTAACACTGATTTTTATACATATTATATATAGATGATAGGCCTGGGAGTTCGGCTAAACCGGGTTATTCGGGTCGGTTTGTTCGGTTTGGGAGAAATTCGGTTTTTAAAAAATTCCACCGAATAGACCCGAATTGAAATTCGGTTCGGAAGTCGGTTTATTCGGGTCGGTTATTGGCTAAAATTTAAGTTCCGAACATGAACCGGATTTTTAATTTCTTCGGTTTATTCGGTTTCTATTTCGGTTTACATATTAGAAAAGAAAAAAAAATACTCTATTACAAACCCAAATCCAATAAAATAAAACTCAAAAGCCCAATACAATTAACAAAACCCAAATAAAAGCCCAATATAATTAATACCCAATAAAAATTTTAGGGTTTTGACAAGGATATGAGCTGAGCGGCTGCGGCTGCGGCTCCGGTTGTGACGGTGACGGTGAGTCGGTGAAGGTGACGACGACAGCCGCGGCAAACTCCGACCGTCCTATTCCAGCTTTTAAGAGAGATTGCATTGAACGAGGTTGATGAAGAAAGGAGAATGGAGATCGTAGAGGAGAACAAAGAAGATCAAGATGGGTTGAAGGCGGATTGAGACGAGAACGAAGAAAATTAAGATGTAGAGGAGTCTTAGAAAAGAAGGAAGGAGATGAAGAAAGAAGAACTGAAGAAGAATGGAGATCGTAGGGTGGAGGAGATGAGATCTTTTACCTCTAGGAAATGAATTAGATCTAGGGTTTTTAAGTTTTTATAGTGTGTTCCCCTAAACCGACTAAACCGATCGGTAACCGAATACCGAACCGACCCGAACCGAAATCCGATTACCCAATTTAATTTCGCCGATCGGTTAGGAAGAAGCTGTTCGGTTTACGCTGATAACCGAAAATGTCGGTTTGATCGGGTCGGTTTGATCGGTTTGATCCGAACTCCCAGGCCTAATAGATGAGTAGTTGTGACGAAGATTGCATTGTATGTTTGTGATGTCGGGAATATATGATGAGAACGGACCTACAAAGAAAGAACCAAAATTCTTTAGAACAAAATAAAATAGTTATAATTATTAATGAATCTTGTGTACATATGTGCTCTATTTGTTATTGATGAAATTGCACCCTACACCACACTACATAACGTTTGGCCTAATTGCCACTGGTTCGGCGGAATCTAATGATTTAAAATCCATCCACTTGCATACTACACAAAATATGTGGACTACAACGTTATATATAACAACCGAAGAAAATAAATTATTGTATAGGGCCGATTTGTTAATTCAAAACTTGAAGCTCAAGTTACATGAGAAAATACTGAGTTTGAATGCTAAGGTTTTTTTGTTTTGAATGCAAAGTTATCCATGTTCATAGTAAAACAACGATATATACCACATCATGTTTGATTTATATAAACCACATCATGTATACAATAGGTAAATAAATATACAATTTTGAGTTGTATCATTTTGGGCATATACGTTGTCGTCTTACCCTAAATTATAGTTAATGATAAAACTGTTTGAGAACACCAATCATCATTTTCCTACATTAGCTACTATTTAAAGATATGGTATATAACTATATATGATCAGGAACATGTTAGCTAAATACAAAGCAATAATTATTCACATGATGCACTATATAAAGTTGATCTTATTTACGTTATATAATCACATGGTTATTAGCTTTATCATTTGTTGTTTGTGTCACGTATATATTATAATTTAATTACACACCACATTAGAAATAGTGAACCGACTATGTCGGAACTATAAAGTTTCTCAACAAATATTGACTGCATGATAACAAGATATAAATCATCAACAAACGTCTTTTTGATAAAACTATACCTCGTAAATGAATGTTTTATAGTATTTCATAGAAGGTAATGATTTTTTCTCACAAATTTCATTCTCTTATTTTTTGGATTATATTTATTATTTAGTATAGATTTAATTTTTATTTTATTTTTGAACACTTTTTTACGACAATTGATATAGATTTAGGAAGAGAAAAAGGAATATGATAATATTTGTATTTACATAAAATACGATTTGGTTTGGTAAGCAAAAAGACAAGAGACATTGGTTGTAAAGTAGTAGGTGAATCCAACGGAGACAGGTAATATGACTTCACTGACAGGGGCATTTCAGTCATATTCTATTTTATTTACAAATTACAAGTGGCACTAATAATATTCGTTTATCCATTTCCTCTAGTAGTAATCCTTGTTTGAAAAATCGCTAGGCGCTAGTCGGGCGCTCGGCATGAGCCTAGCGATTAATCGGAAAATCGGATTAAAATCGAGGATTAATCGGGGATTAGTTTTAGGGTTATTTTAATATTCTTAAAACATATCAATCCAATATTATTTTCAAAATTGCAGTAAATACATAAAAATGTATTTTTGAGACAAATTTTTATGATTTTTATTACAAATTTATGATTTTTATTAAAATTTGAACATAAGTTATTGTAAAACATTACAAAGTCCCAATTCAAATGATTGAATAACAAAAATTAAAAGTTTTTTTATACTAGCAATCTAAAAATAATCGGGGTATGTAAGATTAGGCGGAGAATAATCGGATTAGGCGGGAAGTAATCGGATTAGGCGGAGAGTAATCGGGTGACTGATTTCTTTAGAGGATTAGTCATTAATTGAGGCGGATAGAGTGGGCCTATCGATTAAGCGGGGAGTAATCGGGTGGCGGGGATTTTTAGAACAAGGGTAGTAATATACTAATATTGAAGAAGATACACAAGTGAAATAAATTTCAGTGATCAAACTATTTTTTTTTTTTTATGTAAATCCGCATTTACCTAAACAATTTGTCGCCGTCTGTGTAAGTACGTGTACATAGTTTTGTATTAGGATGATGATAGTTTTTACTCTAATTATGAGTTTTTTTTTTTGATAACCTCTAATTATGAGTTTGAATGGTAGGTGATCATATAACATTATAACTACATAAACTACACCAGGCTATTCGTAAAATGTTTTTTTTTTTTTTTGTGTGGCTCATAATACAACTGCATTTAAGAAAAATGGAAAGGTTAATATGTTTTTAATTAACTACGCTCAAAGTACATTTTTATTTTTGAGAAAACGTTTTTTTTTCTTATTATTATTTTGAAAATATTTCTTATATATTTCTTATATGTTTTTTTATTACGTTTTTTTCATCAAAAATGTGTTTAAAAATGGAGCTTTTTTTAGTTTATTTATAGATTATGTGTTAGAGATAATGTTTCATAACTGTTTGATGATAGCATGAGTGAATGAATATATACAACATCCAAAAATCTGAATCTTTGGGTCCGATCTTTATGTTTTCTTGTACAAATTGAAAGTTCACTACAAACACTTAATTTCATGTGTTTCATTTGAATTTGGTATTATTCCTTTAGTTTCTTCGATGTGAAATAGAAATGATTTGGTACTAGTTTTTGTTTTTTTTTCCCTACAACACATTTTCAATTGTTCAAAAGAAAGTTTAATGTGAATTTCGCCTGCACTACGATGATGATGCATCGGTTAGCTATCAAGTTTACAAAACAAAAGTTCATGACCATGAAAGCTCTCACCAAAGTGTGGTGGGACACCGAGAACCAAAGGGTTCCTCCAAACATGCTCTCCCATATATTGAAGCTGAAATTCATAATCTTGACTACATAGAGGGTGTTAGCATCAAAGTTATAGGATCTGTTGATCGGAAGTTTTCAAAATGTGTCCGACCAAATCTTCGTGATATTTTTAGTCAAGTGAATTTGTATTTCGTCGGTGACTGTAAGTATATAATATGAGCTTTTAAAATCGTATTTATGTAATATTTTTTTTCTCAAGTGTTATATTCTGAAACAAATGTAATGGAGTCAATGGATAATTGGTTACTGAAAACTATAGATAGTGGATGACTCGAAAACGCAATATTACTTGTAAGAGATATGAGCTACTTAGACACTTTGATGAATGTGATGTGAGAAGAAGTTCAAAAAAAAAAAAAAGGTTCAAATTCATAAGATGTCGTATGATGAGCATATATCCTTAGATAATGTTAGATTTCATATAATATGATGCGTAAATTTTGATTAAAAAAAAATCTATTTTGTACAATACTGAAATATCTAAAGTATTGAGTAAATTTTTCAACAACTTTCTTAAGACATTTCTTCAAGAAAACTGCTATAAAGATCTAATCACAAGCGATAAAAACATGACACTAATGTAATCAACGCTTAAAAACTATTTTGGTGTATAAATTTTAATAAATGTTCTGAATTTTCCTTTTACATTTACAGAAAAAATAAAAAATTTATATGAATTGATTAAAACATATAAATTAATAACACATGATTTTTTTAATTTTTTCGTGTGGATAATATACAGAATTTTCAAAACTCTTCATAACCAAAATCCAAAAAAAAAACGAATTTCCTTTTTTTGACACTAAACAAAACAAGTTGATTCATAATTGCATACGATTTAAATTACATACAAACACGATACTTTCTCTGTTTCGTTTTAGTTGTCGTTTAAGGTTTTCGCGCACAAATTAAGAAAATCATTAAATTTTTTGTTTTACCTTTTATTAATATATTTTATAATTTTTTTATTGGTCAAAATATTAAAACATTAATGACAAAACATGAATTTTTACCAAACATTTGCATTGAAAACCTAAAACGACAACTATTATGAAACAAAATTTTAATCCTAAAACGACAACTAAATTGAAACGGAGAGAGTATTAGGTAAAAATAGGACCCATCTTTCTTAACGCTGCTAATTAACACCGGCACAAGAAACAGTAACCGATACGACACCGGTTTAACCGTTTAAGGATGCATTCATTGGCACAAAACCGTGCGTTTTAAACCCACCCGCTCTACACAATACTCGCCACGTGTCTTTATTTAAACCCCCGTCTCCTTCACGCGTTTCTCATTTAACGGAGCCGCGATTTTTCAAAAATTGTTTACCGTTGGACAAATGTCTTATTGTCCTCTTAATGTCAGCCTTATTTACGGAAATACCATTGGACGGTATTGGGGCGGCTAACCAAATCCAACTTTATGCGCTTTATGGGAAATTTCAATTAATTAGAAATTTAATACTAAAAATATGAATTAAAAATTGAAAATGCAATGATACGTCTTTTATTTTTGACTCCGAAAGTCTCAAAATAAATTGTTTTTAAAAAAAAAAACCCAAATGATTCACCTTTTCTTAAAATGTACCCCGTTTGTCTTCGAGGAGAGATCTCTGGTCCACAGCTTTTTTATTAGACAACTCAAAAAAAAAAAAAATTCTTTTCTTTTCAGTTTTGTATTATGAGTTTTTATTTGGTATTTTGCACTTTATCCCTTCTCAAAGAAAGCTCTACAAAGCAAACACAGTTTAAATTAAACTTCATATTTACCATAAATGATTATATCATGAGGCGATTTTTTTTTTTACCGTTTACGGATTGTACCATTTTCAAGTTTGTGAAAATATTATTTATTTAACATTTTTTTTGCTTACGTTATTTGTAAGTTGTGATTATGTTAAGAAAAAAAAAGAGAAATGCTGACACAGCACCTGTGACTATTTGTAAGAAGCAAAGCCTCTCATGCTTTCTTGTTTCTCTTTGTTTTTCTCTCGTCGTCTTTTATATATCCATCATAATTCATTTATATGTATAATACTTTCTATGTGTTTATTGCTAGAAATTTAAATATCTAAGTGGTCACATATTAGTATATTTTTGTGGAAACTAAAAAAATCTGTATCTTTTTTTCTTGTTTACATAAAAAAGAATTATGGTAATGATTTAGGATCATTACTAGACTAGCAGTACCAAATATCAATGTTTTCGTCTGAAATATTAAAGAAACCGCATCTACACTCTACACATAGAGAGGTCAATTTTGACACGTTTTAGGGTCATTATTGTTATTGCAAAACTAAAATGTAAAATTTTAGTGATTAAAATTATGAATCAATTACGGATTTGCTATTTTTTAACGATATTTATGAATTTTGCCATTTTTTGAATAGTTTGTAGATTTTGCTTTTTTTGGGGTTTTTGTAAAAATGCTTCTTTTTCAAGTCCATTTTTCAAAAATGCTTTTTCTTTAAAATCTTATAAAAAAAACTCTTAAAAATATAAGATTTACCCAAATATGTATGTAACATTATTAAAACATACACAAACTACATTTCTATGTATCTAAAATCTTATAAATACTTTATAAATACCTTATAAATGCATTTTAAATACATTTAAAAACCTTTAAAATATCTTGTAAAACCTTTGAAAAACCTTAAAAATCCTTTAAAATAACTTGTAAAAACTTTAAAAACACCTTATAAAACCTTATAAATACTTGGATCGAGTCTTCAAGTAGTAGTTACAATCCATAAGTACCTTATAAACCTAATAAAACTTTATAAAAATTTCAGATTTAAAAAGGGGCATTTTTGAAAATGGACATTTAAAAGGGGCATTTTTGAAAAGGGACACACCAAAAGGGGCATTTCTAACAATTTCCCTTTTTTTATATATAAAAATGTGATTTAACATGCGTTTTATCCGTTATGTTTGGGTTTAGTCGGTTTCATTTGGTATTTGGTATAAAGTACGTATTTTTAAAAAAAATCGTAAATACGTATATTTTTAAGTGTTAAAAATGGCAAATTCGTAAGATTTTAGTAAAAATAACATTTTCAAAAAAAATTGATGAAAAAGAAAAAATCAACAATAATCCCTAAAATTATTTATCGCCGAATGAAATCCATTGAATACAACACTAAAAAGGAAACATATTAGGTAACATGATTTATTATAATTTTGCCATCTAAAATATGGTTTGCTTTAAATATCTATACTGCTGGACAATATAAAATTAACAAAATTTTGGAAACTAATACCCAATTATATCCATCAAATATAAAAATCAAAATCAAATTATTTGAGAATTCGTTAAAAGATCTTGTTGCCATGTAATGTCACCAATTCCGCGTATTAAAATAAATAATTAAGAAATAATCGAAACAAAAAATAATTTAAAATCGAAAATATAAACCACCCAAAAGACAGATGGAAACCATATTCACTCTCTCTTCTTCATTAGCCTTTCGTCTCCTTCTCCATCTCTCTCTCTCTCTCTCTCTCAAAACCTTCATAGCTTCTATACGCAAGCTCTTAACGCTCTCTCTCTTTCTCATAAAGCTCTTCAATGGAAACTTTGACTCGTTTATTGGTTTTCATGACTCTGTTTTCCGGTTTAGTTTCTGGATTTGCTCTGCAAAACCTTCCAATCACATCTTTTGAAGAAGGTTACACTCAACTTTTTGGTGATAAGAACTTGTTTGTTCATAAAGATGGCAAATCTGTCCGGTTAACACTCGATGAAAGAACCGGTACGGTTCTTTAATATTCCTCTCGTTTCTTGATCTTTAAATGTTTTCTCGGTTTAGTGATGTTTGGATTCTTGCAGGTTCTGGTTTTGTTTCAAATGATCTTTACTTGCATGGATTCTTCAGTGCTTCAATTAAATTACCTTCTGATTATTCAGCTGGTGTTGTTGTTGCCTTTTATGTAAGTAAAATCCCTAATTAAGGATCTTTTCTCATAAATATGATTAGTTTCTCTATTGATTTGGGTTTAGTATAAGTAATAATGATTTATTTTTTGTGGGTTGTTGTTATGAATTCAGATGTCAAATGGAGATATGTATGAGAAGAACCATGATGAGATAGATTTTGAATTTCTTGGTAACATTAGAGGAAAAGAATGGAGGATTCAGACAAACATTTACGGTAATGGAAGTACTCATTTAGGAAGAGAAGAGAGATATAATCTTTGGTTTGATCCAACTGAAGATTTTCATCAATACAGTATCCTCTGGTCTGATTCTCACATCATGTAAGTAACAAATCCTAATCTCTGTTTTGTTTCATTCAAGTTTTTAAAGGAGGTTAGGCTATTGACCCCATTTGTTTTAAAGCTTTATGGATTCAATAATATGATCTTCTATTTAAGGAAACCCAAGTGGGGTTTTAATGATGGGAGGATCTTTTTGTTGAAAAAATATGATTCAAATTCTTGGTGGGTATTAATTTTTTTTCCTTCTTGTGGAAAGTTTTGTGATGCTTGGGACATCATTTGCTTTTGGTTGTATTGTTCCTGTCAATTTCAAGTGTGTGTGAGCCCCTAAAATGGTTTACAGCTTTCGATTTTTGGCATCAACAATGACCCCATAGAGAGTATGTTTTTCCTTTGGGGGTCCAATTCACAAGTTGAGAATCTTTTACTTAGTTCATCAAAAGCTGGAAATTTTTATGCCAAAAATGTAATATTTCTAAGCTTATAATTTCAGGGTATTGATCAAAATCATAATTTTCTTTTTATCCAAAATTGGCATTAGTGACCCATACAAAATCTAACTTACCTTATGTTTTTCTCTTTAGCTAATTATGTTGTGGGTACTGATCAAGTTTGTGAAATTGTTCTTTTTGGTTATGCAGATTCTTTGTAGACAATGTTCCAATCAGAGAGGTCAAACGTACGGCGTCAATGGGTGGTGACTTTCCCTCAAAGCCGATGTCACTCTACACAACAATATGGGACGGTTCTAAATGGGCAACAAACGGTGGCAAGTACGGTGTAAACTACAAATATGCGCCTTACATTGCGCGGTTCTCTGATCTAGTCCTTCACGGCTGCCCCGTGGATCCTATTGAGCAGTTTCCGAGGTGTGATGAAGGAGCGGCTGTGGATATCCGTGCGGCACAGGAGATTACCCCATCGCAGAGGAAGAAAATGGATGTTTTCAGGCGGAAACACATGACTTATTCGTATTGCTATGATCGGACAAGGTACAAGGTTGCTTTATCGGAGTGTGTGGTGAATCCCGCAGAGGCTCAGAGGCTTAGGGTTTATGATCCGGTCACGTTTGGCGGAATCCCTAGGCGCCATCGCAATGGAAAGCACCGGAGCAAGAGAAGCCGGGTTGATGGAACAGAGTCGATATGATAACATATAGTCTATGGTGGTGTTTGGGTGAGATTTGGAGGGGTTCTATAATAAGTCCATATATTGGTTATTTATGATTCAGTGCATTTTCACAGTTAGAGGGGGGCATTTTTGTCATTTGTTGGTTGTATACGAATATAAAAAAGAAAATAATTAATTTTTTTATTTGAGAGATTTTCGAGTTTGAATACTTATATGATTAATTGTTTTTTTTTTTTTTTTTTTTTTTTTTTGTGAATACTGTCGTTTACGAATATTTGCGTTGTAATTTCAGCTGTCTTGGATATATTTAATCATATTTTTTTTGGCCTATTGATCGAATTTATATTTGTATTCAATTTGAGTACTTTATGTGAAGAAAGTTTTGTCTCTCTTGTACTTGTTTTATTCAATGGGTCCAACGAATATTGGTTTAATTTTGTGTGGTCATGTTCATGCACATATGCTACCATAGAAAGAAATTTTTATGTGATCACACATGGTACCTTTCGCATTCGAACCAATTTTGAGCTGAGTAAACAATTCATTTTAGCCTCCAAAAAATAAAAATAAAAAAACAATTTAGGTTTATTTCATTATTAACAAACTTTACGAACAAACAATTTATGTTTACACAAGCCAGATTCGCATTTTGAGTTTTGAATGGTTGGTTTGAGTTTAGACACAATGTAAATAAATATGCAAAAATCTTGAAAACAAAGAGGAAAATATTGAAAAAAAATTATGAAACAAACAATTTATTTTTATATACATATAGGTAGGAATTGGCAGATTTTTAGGGACCATCAAAGAGATAGACTTGTGAAAAACTAGACAAAATTGGCTTACCTCATTATCATTTGTGTTTAGTCGTTTTGAGGTTGACGTTTATTTGCTTTTTTGCCAGCTATTTTCCAACTGTATAACACTCTACTTGCTTCCAAAGGTTTATCCACAAAACTACTTTAAATAATTAACCGAAACAAATATCGAATCGGGTTGGGTCATTTCGGGTCGGGTTGATTGAATCCGGTAATTGAACCAAAAGAAAAAAAATATTTTTTTCTTCTTCTTCGTCCTCCTCGTGTGCTCTATCTCAAGCTCGCTGTTACACTATCGATTGATTCATCACAAGAAGGTGAGCTTTAGACTAATATAGCTCTATTCTTCATGGGGTTTCGTTTCTAGACCTAAAGTTTATTCCTTTTCTAAGGTTTGTGTTCGATTTCAAAACCCTAACTGTTCCCGTTTCGCTCTAGATTTGTCTAGATTTCGTGGTGTTTTAGGAATGATAGTGTATTGTCCTGTCTCTTGGTCACTTAGCTTCCACTTGAATCCTCAAACCAGGAGTCTCGGTAACATAGGAATAACAAGAGTCAACGCGAGTCAAAGGAATCACTTTAAGAAACTCACTAAGAATCTCCGTAATCCACGCCTAACCAAGCTTCCTCCTGATTTTGGTGTTAATTTGTTTCTGAGGAAACCCAAAATTGAACCAGTTGTGGATGATTATGATGCTGATAATGATGTGCAAGATCAAGAATCAGTGGATGATGATGCTGTTGTGTGGGAACCAGAAGAAATCGAGGCGATTTCGTCGCTTTTTCAGAAAAGGATTCCTCAAAAACCCGGTAAACCGATTCGAGTTAGGCCTTTACCACTTCCTCAACCTCACAAGTTACGACCTTTAGGTCTTCCAACTCCAAAGAAGAACATTAGATCAGCTGCATTGTCTTCTGTATCGAAGCAAGTGTATAAAGATCCAAGTTTTCTTATCGGTTTAGCTAGAGAGATTAAGAGCTTGCCTTCTTCTGATGCTGATGTCTCTCTTGTTCTCAATAAATGGGTTAGCTTCTTGCGTAAAGGGTCACTCTCTATGACGATTCGAGAATTGGGTCATATGGGTTTGCCCGAGAGAGCTTTACAGACATATCATTGGGCTGAGAAGCATTCTCATTTAGTCCCTGATAATCGGATTCTCGCATCCACTATTCAGGTTTTGGCCAAGCACCACGAGCTGAAATTGCTTAAGTTTGACAATAGTTTGGCTAGCAAGAACGTTATCGAAGCAATGATCAAGGGATGCATTGAAGGTGGATGGTTGAATCTAGCCCGGAAGCTTATACTGATCTCGAAGAGTAACAATCGAATACTCGACTCGAGTGTTTACGTGAAGATGATTCTGGAAATAGCTAAAAACCCTGACAAGTACCATCTTGTTGTTACTCTTCTCGAGGAACTGAAAGAAAGAGAAGATTTGAGATTGAGCCAACAGGATTGCACAGGTATTATGAAGATCTGTGTGAAACTGGGAGAATTTGAGCTCGTTGAATCTCTCTTTGACTGGTTTAAAGAATCAAACAGAGAACCAAGCGTTGTAATGTACACTACCATGATACATAGCAGGTATTCGGAACAGAAATATCGGGAGGCGATGAATGTGGTTTGGGAGATGGAGGAATCAAACTGTCTTCTTGATCTTCCAGCTTATAGAGTAGTCATTAAACTATTTGTAGCATTGGATGATTTGGGAAGAGCAATGAGGTATTACTCTAAACTCAAGGAAGCTGGATTCTTGCCAACGTATGATATTTATCGCGATATGATTAACGTTTATACCGCTTCTGGGCGATTGACAAAGTGTAAAGAGATATGTAAGGAAGTTGAAGATGCTGGATTGAGGTTAGATAAAGATACTTCATTTAGGTTGTTGCAGCTCGAAAAGCAAACAATGTCTCTTTTGCACTGAAGATAAAGCTCCAATTTTGTTTATACGATCAGTTCCATTGTGTTTTCTTTGGACATTTTAGCATTGAAAACAGTGAAGATGTAATATACAAGAATATACACTAATAATAACGTAAAGATTTCTACTGTTTGAAAGTGTTTTCAGGCAAAGATGAAAGTGGAAACTTGACAATGTCAGAATCAGACATAGCAACACTGTTTTCTTCTGGAACTGATTCTGGTCCATCCATGGATGGTTTTATCACTGTAATGAACAAAATGTTGTAGAACAAGGTAAGAGCTAAGAGAACAAAAGCTGAACTTGTGAGAAACGATCCGGAGATCTCAGGTGGTTCTTCAAACATGATTGGATCATTATTGGTTCTGACCACATCTGATGATGATGTCTTGATGATGATTCTTGGTTTTTCATCAGCTTGAGATTCGATTTGTTGATCAAGCTGTTTCAGAGCTTCTCTTGCTTTATCTCTATCAATTTCGAATCTCTCTGAAGAAGAAGAAGAAGAATCGTCTCTTTCAATGGCTTGGACAATACGCATCAAATGCCTCTTCTTCTTTGTCTTCATGATTCCTCCATGTACGTACCAATTAAGAGACTGTAAGACTAACACCACCATTTTCAGTTTCCTCTGTTTCTTCTGCTACACCACTCTCGAAGATGATAATTTTGTGTGTGTGGACATTGTTGATGGCAAAGATGTAGATAACTTGACTCCTTAGGGGTTTTTGATTATTTACACAAAATTGTATTATATCACCTGACATTCAAAATTGGGCCCTTTTGTAAAGTTGTAATATGATACTGATAATTCCAAGTATAAGGCTTGAAAGGCCCATTTTGGTCCAAAAAATGGTATGATATTTTATATCAAATATTTTTACAACTAGAAAACTATAAAATTTAATATTTTACAAGAGAAAATACTATGAATAACGGCTCACTCACACATATATTGTGTTCAGTATCATTACATCAATAAATTTGTTATAAATTTAATTTGTGTTCAACTGTTTTTAAAAAAATATTTTTTAGAGGAGAACAGATCTTTTGGACAATGAGGATTGGTGAAGAACATTGCCGGAAACATCATAGTAGATGAAGTTAGCTTGGGAGTGAGTGATGTGAAGAGACATGAAACCTTGCCCATCGTAATACAGTTTGAGTTCTTTGGGATCCCATGGCTGAATATCTCCTCTCCATGCCTTTGATCCTCCTCCACTTGTCAGAAATTGGGTTTCACTTCACAATTTCCAATAATATATCTTTAATTTACTTTCTCTTAACAAAAATGATAATAACTTTTCAAAGAAAACATTTAAACTCAACAAAATCTAAAACAAAACTGAAATTTGTTTATAAATATCGTTTTACCCGTCAGAACCAATGTGTTGCAAGCAGTGATCATGTCCATTTATGTACAAGTCCACTTTATTCTCCTTCAAATAATGAATGAAAGAAATCATGGAAACTATCATGATAAATTATATCAACGTAGGAAACAATAAGAAAAATTAACATGTTACCATTAAAAAAAAAAACATGTTAGCATAAAAATGATATTATGAATGGTTATTTTACCTCTAGAATTGGAAGAAGTTGATCTACGAGCTCTTGGGTCACACCGTGATGCCCTGCGGTTTTGATCCCGTGATGTCCCACGACAAATTTCCATGTAGCACGCGATTTTTTAATCTCTAAATCTAAATCCTGATATTTCAATAACATTAATTAGTAGAAAATATCAAAAGAAGATGGAGATTAATTCTGACAATTATGAAAGAAAATGTATTAGGTCATCTCCAAGGCAACGGTAAAACTGCATTTTGAAGTGATGCAGTCCACTTTTTCACTCAAACCCAACTGTAAATATTACACTATAATAGTGTGATTCCTTTATTTTGTACAGTTTTCCACTATATTTGGTGTGTTACTGTAGCAACAGTATTATGGGAAATTGTTAAAAATGCCCCTTTTGGTGTGCCCCTTTTCAAAAATGCCCCTTTTAGATGTCCATTTTCAAAATGCCCTTTTTTAAATCTGAAATTTTTATAAAGTTTTATTAGGTTTATAAGGTACTTATGGATGTAACTACTACTTGAAGACTTGATCCAAGTATTTATATGGTTTTATAAGGTGTTTTTAAAGGTTTTACAAGTTATTTTAAAGGATTTTTAAGGTTTTTCAAAGGTTTTACAAGATATTTTAAAGGTTTTTAAAGGTATTTAAAATGCATTTATAAGGTATTTATAAAGTATTTATAAGATTTTAGATACATAGAAATGTAGTTTGTGTATGTTTTAATAATATTACATACATATTTGGGTAAATCTTATATTTTTAAGAGCATTTTTTATAAAGTTTTAAAGAAGGAGTATTTTTGAAAAGTGGCATTGAAAAAGGGGCATTTTTGCAAAAGATTAACATTAATATAATATTAACATTAATAATATTAATAATATACTAATATTTATAATATTAATTTTTTTACATTAACATTATTATTTAGTTATAGTATACTAAATATGATTTGTCTTGTAATTTAATAATCTTACTAAATTTTGTAAGTAAATAAATAATGTATCAAAGCTATATATTTTTTTTTTATTATTTTGATAATATGCAATATAAATCAGTAGAAAATATTAAAACAACAACAAAAAAATTGATTGAAAATTACATAATAAAATTCAATTAACCATGGAAAACATAAACTTGTAAAATTAAAAGCTATTTTTGATATATCGATTGTAATTTTATATTAATTAATAAATTAAAAATATTACAAATAAAAGGCATCTTTAGTTTAATAATATAATAATAGAACATATTATTTTTAGTGTGATATTTAGTGTTATGGTTGGAGAAGGAAAATATTTTAGTGTTAAATCTATCCCAAATATAGTGTTATTTGTGTACCAAAATAGTGTTATGGTTGGAGATGCCCTTACATGTAAGAGGTTTGAGATGTATTTATTTCTAGGTAAGACAGTGCTCCAATCATAAGTGTGATCTTCTGGATCAGTGAAGTATTTTTCTACAAATGGATTTGTGTCCACGAAGAAAAACTCCACCATTCCTATAGCCACGCAAAAAAAAAAATTCACTTATTCAAACTTTTATTTAGTTATATGATACTTTTACTTCTTTTTTTTTTTTTAAATATTTGTAAATCTACCTGAGGATAAGACAAAAGATCTGCGACAAAACCATCTCCAATCTTTTTGGGTGAGAACTTGACTTAGTTGGGCTTCAACATTTCCTCTGTAATCATGGTTACCCAAAACTGCAATAACATTTGAGTGTTTAATCTCACACGTTAGCTAGTTAGGTATAGAAATTGATTAGAACAAAGTAAATTACCTGAATACCACTGTTTTTGGAGACTAGGATGAGTGTAGATATGAGAGAAAGAGGCTTCAAAGGAAGTATCATTGTCTCCTTTTAATCCGTCGTCGTAGAAATTATCTCCTACTGATATCACAAAATCTATGTCTAATTGCTCTCCCACAATTCCCATCTGTCAGTTTTCCAAATTTTCAATTTTAATTATTACATAAACAATTTTTTCTATTAGAACAGATTTGTATCATGTTGAGATTTTTTAAGTCGATAGTATATGGGCAAAATAATATTTTAAAATTGATATTTGAAAAATATACATATATACTCTGTTGCCAAACAAAAATGAATGTTAGTCAATTTTTTTTTTAATATAAAAAATAGTGTTTTCATAATTGAAACAAAAGAAAAAAATTATGAAAACATAATTTTTTTTATTAGGAATATGCTTTCTAATAAGCGTATCAATTTTGTCAATTACAAGAATACTTTCACGAATATGCCTTTCAATGAATGTCTACATATTGCGTAGAATGAGTGACTTCCTACAAGAAAGATAATGGACGCAACATATACGACTATTTACTGATATATTTTTTTTTTGATAACCCAGTATCCAGACCACACAGTGATCTGACTAGTTCACTGGGCCTAAGCCTACGTCACAGGGATTTTTAAGCCTCCACTTAAAGGCCCCCTGATAAACTGGTGGTCTGGGGCGCCTAAGCAAGTCCGCATGTAAATTCCCAGGTAGCCACAGGAGTGAGAGAGCGAAACTGCGTCTGGGGAGGATCAATCCCTGGCCTAGACCAACAGGGCGATCCTTCCAACCAAACGAGAACTACTCGCCCACCACCATGTGGTTATTTTACTGATATATTAATAGATTGATGCTTATATTTTCATACATAATTAAGTGTTTCAACTTTCAACACTATATAGAAAAGAAAAACAAATAACCAGATTAAATTACGTACATTTTTCCACCAAAAACTCAAACATAATCATTTGGGTTGTATAATATATATAAACTAATAAACACATATATCTAATATATAATACATGTATAGTTTTATCCTACGAACCAAACACCTATGAACATTTATTAATCATCAATTATCTTTCTTATTTGAAATTTGAAATTTCTTTTAATCTAATTAATACATTTTCTTAGATATCCGACTTTAGCTTTAGCGGTATAATTAGTGTTCATTATTCTATATTGTTGCCTTGAACACATATATAATTGCCACTAAGTTATTCGAACGAATTATACCGAAAGTATAAATCTTTTCTACGAATTTTTTAATCAGTTGTATGCATCATACATATTTACAGATGTAAACAACTAATCTACATATTTTAGTTAAATCTTGCATACGTTATATATATTTTATTTGAATGAATGTGAAATTATATTCAATCAAAATGCATATCTTATATTGAAAAAGTAATTAATATTAGTCACCTGATGTGCAACGAGAGATTGATTAAACTCTCCTTTGCGTCCCCAATCTCCAACGACCAGAAAACTCAGAGAGCCATCAGATTTTGTCACCGGATGTTCCAACCTTTCAAGCTCCGACAAAGCACCACTGATGAAGAAGATGCATAGAAACATCAAAATCACACTAAAACATACGTAAATCTTCATTTTCTTCTTACTTATTTTATCTGGTATTAGACAAGAAAAAAAAAAACGATGCCTATATAAAGAGAGATAGAGATGCCTTGGTAGCAATTAATATAGATGGATCCGTAAGAATAACATGGTCGATAAAATATTCAAGGATGCTTTTTTCCGGTCGACACAGTTGAAGGAAAATATAATCATTTTACTAAATTAATTAAGAAGACTTTACAGCTTTTTGTTTTGTAATCAAATAGTAGTATATCTTTTGTCCAATGTATGGGCAATGCTGCGTGTTACTTACACGTTTAGGTCAAGGGATTTTTCTTCCTGTTTTTTTTTTTTTTTTTCTATTTCTTTCCTACTTTACTTCCTAATTAAAATATAAATGACTAATATTAATATTCCTGGGATATTTGATTCATAAATATATCTGTATAAGTTTTGTATTAAATTAGTAAAAAATCAATTATTTGTATTATATTATAAAGAGAACTATTAAGGATTTCTTTCTTTATATGAAATAAGCAAAAATATTTATTTTGGATATCTATGTATATAGTGGAATATGATGGTAATGAATTATATACAAAGTGTAATGTGAACACGAGAATCATGCGTAGTGTCACTTTCTTTATCTTTGAGCTTCTATTTAGGATATTTTTAATTATAAGTAAACGAATCAAAACCAAATCATGAGAGTTCTATATGTCTCCATGTATTAAAATACCAAATCTCAAACTTTAAGAGTTCGAAAATAATCACACAACATTAAAAAATGTTAAGTCACATGAAACATCAACATAATAAACAATGAACTACTAATAGAAATAGTTTTGTCTTTAACTCTTAACTTCTTTTTTGTCTGACCATCGATCAGATATCGGAATAAACCCCCTTCTTACAAGTGCTCCATCGATGTAAAATACGACCAAAACCATCATAAAAAACGACGCGTAGTTCGGCTTCGGATGTGTAAACCGACATGAATCCTTGTCCATCATAGTAAAACCTCATCTCTTGTGGGTTCCAATCATTCATATCTCCTTTCCACGCCTTAGATCCACCGCCACTTGTCATAAATTGTATTCCACTATAAACAAGCATTTCCTTTACGTTACAAATCCATAATTAATCGATTAATAAATTATACGAACTTATTGTAATCACCTGTTGATGCTGCTTATGTGCTCTAAGCAATGATCATGCCCGTTTATATAGAGATCCACTTCATTAGCCTACATATCAAGAAAAACTAATTAAATTGTTTTTTTCTTCATTATTAGTATTGCATAATTTAGTAGTTTATTATAAACTACTAAATTAAACATTATATTAAACAGTTTATATAATAATAAAAAACCTCGAGGATAGGTAAAAGTTGTTTATCAAGCTCTATGGTTATGCCGTGGTGACCTGCACTTTTGATCGTGTGATGGCCTACCACTATTTTCCATTTAGCCATTGATTCTTGCAATGCCACATCGACATCCTGTATATTGTTATATATCAACGAATTAGGTCAATGATAATCACAAGCCAAATGTTTAACTATTTTATACTCATATAAATTTTCGATGAATTTGATAATATAACTAGCTTATGGTAGAGTAAGAAAAAAAAGGTTACCATTAAGAGATTGTTAAGATATTTATTTCTTGGTAATACGCCTCTCCAATCATATACATGGTCTTTTGGTTCATCAAAATATTTATCTACGAACGGTGTTGTGTCCACAAAGAAAATATCGACAATCTCTACAAAAGAAAATGTTGATTAAAGAGAAGTTTTATTAATGTTCAAAAAAGCGTTAGATGCTAAGCAAACGGTGACCCAGTGCTTAGCGCCTAGAACGCCTAAACGGGGCTTAGGTGGCAGTTTAGATGTTATAACATAAAACATTATAAATATGATATTATATATAAAATATCTATATAAAAAAAACTAAAAATATGAAATCGTAAACAAAAATTTGACAAAACATTTACTTATATCTATATTAAATAATATATAAATATTTATAACTATATATATATATAGAAAACTTAATTGGAAATTGAAAAAATATATTAAACAAGATCTATGTAATTTTAGGCGGTCAAGGTGGTCATCTAGGCATCTCATGAGAGCCTAGCGCCTAGTCAGGGTCTAAGCGACCGCCTATACCGCTTTTTAGAACAATACATTATAATAAAAATGATATCATCAACTTCTGTTCTTGGTAATTTTTAGTTTTTTACTTACCGGCGTCAACAACATAAGATCTTAAACAAATCCATCGGCAGTCCAAATCCCTGAGAATGGGGCTGAGTTGCGCATAGACATTACCTCTATAATCATGATTTCCTAATACTGCGAGGGAAATTAAATGAAAATCTACCCATTAGTAGATATAAAATGTTAATTGAAAAAGTAATATAAATATAAATTTTTTTGACAGTCAAATAACTTTTTCTTTGTAACTGATTAGAGTATAAATATAACTAATAATTTACTTACCATTATACCATGGTTTTTGTAAGCTAGATGCTGTGTAAATATTGGTAAACGAATCTTGAAATTGAGAATCATATGGACTGATTATTCCGTCATCATAAAAGTTATCTCCAGTCGAAATGAGGAAATCAACATTTAAATCCTTCCCTATTTTCCCCATCTGAATGCAAAAAAATTATAGTCGATAATTAGTAGAGTAATTTAATTAAGAACAAAAAAAAAATCAATCTTATTAAAAAATTATGTATGATTATAAGAGAGCATTATATAGAAAACAAATGGTAAAGAAACAAAACAAAATTGCAAAAAATTTTGGTCGTTTTTAGAAATCTCTAGAAGCGACAAACTTATCCATTTCACTACAAACTAAAACAAAATAATACTACTAATAATAATAATAAATTCTCCAATCAATGTCTTCCTTAATCAAAAGCATTTACTTGTAGATTATAGAAGCAACCAAAATTAAAATGATAACGTAGAATTGCAACACTGATGGACAGCCTTAATTCAGATAACTAGTTCCACGTAAGTTACGTAACGAACTAAAGATTATGTATGCAACTTCACCTTCACGGCTCCTTAATTAACAATGAAATATGCCTCAGATATTATCATCCACTCACTCATTATTATAAGTATATTCAGATATTATACAAGTAATTAATACAACTCGAAACAACTTTTTATCAGGCGATACTTAGTGCAATTTTATTACTATTGTTATTGGGTACTTACTACATTAATAGCTAATTAGTAATTTACTCAAACGATGTATTCGCCGTCAAGATAACGCTTCTCGGTTTTTTTTCTACTACAATAAACTAAAATATGATTTTTCTTATATCATTTTCGTCTTCTCGCTTGAGCTCTATCACATATTTTCTAACCACACCATCAAAAAGAACTTGAAATTAGCTTAATTACAGATAAGGAATAAATTGTGATATTTGAAAAAAAAAAAACAGGGTCATATCTACATAAACACACACACACACACACACATATATATATATATATATATATATATATATTTTACACACACATATATATGTACCTGAAGAGCTACTTGGGACTGGTTATAAGAACCTCTTCTTCCCCAGTCGCCGACGACGAGAAAACTGAGTGTACCATCGGGTTTTAGTGGTTGGACGAACCGTGGTAGCTCCGCCGTTGAATTACAGGCGGATAATATAAAAATTAGACAGAAAATAGAAAATATGAATTTGATAGGCTTAACATCTCTCAAGCTATCCATTGAGAGACTTTGGAAAAAAAAATGTAAGAGGTGATGGACCTGAACCTGATGGTGGGTTTTCGTGTGGCTTTGTTTATTTGCATAAAAATAACATTTTTATTACCATATATATTAACAAGGAAAAAAAAAAGTTGACCTGATTTATTCGAAAGTGGTTTTTTTTTTCTTTGCTAATTCCCATTGTACGACTTGTTACTTAATAATTAAATATTTATTCACAAAAACTTTCAATCATATTTTTTTTGTTGTCATAAACCTTTGTAGCGCAATGAGTATTATCAGCTGGAATTGCCAAGGTTTGGGACGGTCTCAAGACTTGGCTTTTCCCTGCCTCAAGAAAATGCGTAAAAAGTATTTTTCTGAGATGCTCTTTTTTATGGAAACTATGAATAGTAGGGATTCAGTGGTTGATTTGCAGTGTTGTTTAGGGTATGACAGAGTGTATTCAGTGGAGCCGATTGGCAAGTGTGGTGGATTAACAGTTTTTTGGAAGTCAAGTGTGAAGGTTGATATCAAGTTTGCTGACAAGAACTTGGTGGATATGCAGGTTCAATTTGGAGATGCAAATTTCTTTTTGTCTTGTGTGTATGGTGATCCAGATTTCAAGAAAAGAAAGGTGGTATGGGAGAGAATTAGTAGGATTGGAGTTGGAAGGCGTGAGAGATGGTGTATGATAGGTGATTTCAACGATATTTGCATAATGGAGAGAAAATTGGGGGCCCTAGAAGATGCGAGTCTTATTTCAAGCCCTTTAAGGATCTCTTAGACCTTTGTCAGATGGTTGAATTACCGAGTAATGGAAATATTTTCACCTGGGCTGGAAGGAGATATGATTTATGGATTCAAAGTCGACTTGATAGGGCTTTTGGGAATAAGGAGTGGTTTAAAGAATTCCCTTCTTCTAATCAGAGATTTTTAGACTTGCGTGGTTCTGACCACAGACCTGTCCTTCTCAATCTGATGACTTCTCAGGATTCGTATAAAGGGCAATTCAGATTTGATAGGAGATTTCTTCACAAACCAAGAGTTGAAGAGTCAATCATTCAGGCGTGGTCTTCTAGGGCTGGTGATCAAAGTTTTGGATTATCTGAAAGATTAAGAGCTTGCAGGAAAGCTCTAAGTGGTTGGAAGAGGGACAAAAATTTGAATTCGAAGGAGAACATTCATAAAATTGAAAGGGCCTTAGAGGAGGAACAATCTGCTTTGTCTCCAAGGTTCTCTCAGATTTTGTTTTTTGAAGAAAGATCTTGCTAGGGCTTATTGGGAGGAGGAACTGTATTGGAGACAAAAGAGTAGAAAGAAGTGGATGTTTTGTGGGGACCAAAATTCAAAAATTTCCCATGATTCAGTGAATAGAACCAGGGGAAATAACAGGATTGAGATGTTGTTGGATATTAATGGGAATGAACATTTTTCTGAAGGAGCCAAAGGTGAGATTGCTTCTGCTTACTTTGTGGATCTCTTCAAGTCCTCTAATCCCCAAAGCTTCAGCACCTGGTTTCAAGGATTTCAGCCAAAGGTCTCTAACCAAATGAATGAAAGATTAATAAGAGAGGTATCTCCTGATGAAATTAAGGAAGCTGTTTTCTCCATTAATGTTGAGAGCTCTCCAGGGGCAGACGGTATGTCGGGTTTTTTTTCAGCATTATTGGGCAACTGTTGGTCCACATGTGATTGCTGAAGTGCAACGGGTTTGTGAGTCTGGAGTGTTACCGGCTGAGTGGAATTACACACACCTGTGTCTTATTCCAAAGATTCCAAATCCTTCCTCTATGTCTGATCTAAGAACTATAAGTCTATGCTCTGTTCTGTATAAGATTGTCTCTAATGTGTTGGTGAAAAGGATGCAGCCCCTTCTTTCTGAGTTGGTTTCAGAGACGCAGTCGGCTTTTGTCTCAGAGAGACTGATTTCTGATAATATTTTGGTGGCGCATGAGCTGGTTCATAATCTTCATTCTAATGCCAAATTTTCTGATGAGTTTATGGCAGTGAAGACGGATATGTCTAAAGCCTATGACAAATTGGAATGGAGTTACATAAGGGCTCTCCTCTCAGCTCTAGGATTTCATCAAAAGTGGGTAGATTGGATGATGATGTGTATAACTTCGGTTACTTATGCGGTCTTAATCAATAACAAACCTTTTGGGAGAATTAGACCTGAGAGAGGTTTGAGACAAGGTGACCCCTTATCACCTTTCCTATTCGTCCTTTGCACTGAAGGTTTGACTCACCTCCTCAATAATGCTCAACAGGAAGGTCTTTTAAATGGTATGTAATTCTCTGAAGATGGTCATGTTATTCACCACCTATTGTTTGCGGATGACTCTTTGTTTATTTGCAAGGCCAATAGAGTTCAGGCTCAAGTTCTATAGAGAATTTTGGGAGCATATGGGGCAGCTACAGGGCAGACAATAAATTTGTCAAAGTCTTCCATCACTTTTGGATCCAAAGTTGGGATTTTCGTAAAGAATGATATACAATGGAGGTTGGGGATTTTGTCAGAAGGTGGGGCTGGGACGTACTTGGGACTTCCAGAATGTTTTAGTAGTTTTAAGGTTGAAATGCTCGGTTTCATTAAAGATAGGTTGAAGAGTAAACTGTCCAGCTGGTTCCTGAAATCTTTATCTCAAGGGGGAAAAGAAATTATGCTTAAAGCAGTGGCGATGGCGATGCCAGTTTTTGCTATGTCATGTTTTAAGCTACCAAAGTCGACTTGTGCAAACTTATCTAGTGCAATGGCTGACTTTTGGTGGAACTCATGTGAACATTCTAGAAAGATTCATTGGTTGAGTTGGGAGAAGATGGGTCTACCTAAGCACCAGGGCGGGTTAGGATTCAGAGACATAGCTTTGTTTAATCAGGCTTTGCTGGCGAAACAGGCCTGAAGACTATTACAGAATCCTAACTGCCTTTTCTCTAAGCTGATTAAAAGCAGGTATTTTCCTCAAGGTGAGTTTTTGGACAGCTGCATTGGAACTAGACCATCCTATGGCTGGAGGAGTATTATGCATGGTAGAGAGTTATTAATGCATGGGCTGAGAAAGAGAGTGGGCATTGGAGAGAGCATCAATGTTTGGTCTGACTATTGGCTTGATGATAATGGGCTGAGGGCTCCCTGGTTTAAAAATCCAATCATTAACATTGATTTGATGCCAGAAGAAGAGACTGGGATTTAGATAAGCTTGAGGAGCATTTCTATCCGGCTGATGTGGAATTGATAAGAGCAAATAGACCGGTGGTGTCAGTGAATGATTTCTGGATTTGGAAACACAATAGGAGTGGGGATTACTCAGTGAAATCGGGTTACTGGTTGGCTACTCAAATTTACAAACTTGAAGTCATTGCAGCAGCGACTCAGCAGCCCTCAATTAATGAGCTAAAAATTCAGGTTTGGAAACTCAAAACTGAGCCAAAAATAAAAGCCTTTTTGTGGAAGGTTTTGAGTGGTGATGTGCCAGTTATGGACCTTTTGTCTCTTAGGGGTATGAAAGTTGATGATAGATGTCAGACTTGTGGACTGGGTGGTGAATCTATACATCATGTTCTGTTTGGTTGTGCTGCCTCTAGACAGATTTGGGCCATGTCGGATTCCCCATCTCCTCTTTTGGGTTTCGAAGAGAGGTCCATCTATTCCAATATTGATCATTTTTTGATGAATAAAGACAACCTAAGTTGGCCTATTGAACTGAGAAAGAGTTTTCCATGGATCATTTGGAGATTGTGGAAAAATAGGAACATTTTGTTTTTTGAAGGGAAATGTTTTTCGGCTGTGGAGACTATCAAAAAGGTTAAGGAGGATGTTCAGGACTGGTTTGCTGCTCAAGAGACTGAGGCTGAGAGGAGTCTTGATCCTTCTAGGGTCCCTCAATCAATTGGAAATATTCCGGGATCATTCCCTTCTTTATTAGGCCTCCTCCGGCTCTGTGGGTAAAGTGTAACATTGGATTATCGTGGTCTAGGAGGAATTTTTTGGCAGGGGTTTCTTGGGTTCTGAGAGATGAGATGGGAGTAGTATTGATGCATAGTCGCCGTGCCTTTGGTAACATCAGATCAAGAAAAGAAGCACATTTTCTTTGTCTTGTTTGGGCGGTTGAAAGCATGATTAGTCATAGAGTTTGCAAGGTTCTTTTTGCTGTTGAGGATGGGTTTCTTTTTGGTGTTGTTAACAGGCCTCAAGCTTGGCCATCTTTCAGATTCCAATCCGGAGAAATTCTTTCTCTGCTAAGGTCTTTTGAGGAGTGGAAATTAATGGTGGAAGCAACAACAGCAAACAGAGGGGCTAATATGATTGCTCAAAGTGTCACTTTGGAGTGCAGGTTGCAATCATACGTAGCCCTCAGCTTTCTTTTTTGGTTGTGGGATGTTTTTAATGAAGAGATGACTGCTCATGACTCCTCGGGTGCTTAATTAGGTTTCTTAGTAGATCGTTTTTTGTGGAGCACTATTTTTTTGTAAAGTCCCTGGTTTTCTTTGGATTACAGGGTTAGGCCTTCTAGTTTAGATTGGTGATCTATCATAGGCTCTATTTTTTGGAGGTTTTTCTCAAATCTGATATAACTTTTCGTCCCCTTTAAAATGAAATATAATCAGTTGCCAAAAAAAAAAAACCTTTGTAGCGAAAAAAATATTTGTGGTAGAACCGTTCATATCCAAGTAGTTAAAATTTTGAAAAGGGGCTGTGGATGTCGGATTCACACACTCAAGTATTTTATTAAGTAGGAAAGATTATTCTTGAGGGACAAAAATGAATATGAAAGAACTTATAAATTGCTACGAAAATTACTATAGTATTTCTATCTTCAGAGGAAGATCCCTTTACATGGCCATTGGCCTTTATATTTATACATAGAGAATCGTCATTAAAAATGAATAATTAAGTACAATTATTCCTTCTTAAATGTGTCCGTTTTGATTCCTTGTCTTTAATGCTCAACGTTTGAATTTGAGTTGACTCTGATCTTCGTGGGCCTCGCCTTTTTGGCCCAAGTGTCCTTGAACCGACTTACCCGTGTCTTCTACGCCGAACTCATGTCACAGCGCCGTCACTCCGGATTCTCGAAGTGGTGACAATCACTTCGACCGTTCCTTCGGCTCATGGGTCCAATGGGCTTCATCCTTTATGGGCCATTATCTTGACTACGTGGCAATCTTTGGTTGGTCTCGTACTCCTGGTGCGGGATCCGACACCAACATTAGCCCCCCAAGTTCTTCGAAGTGCTATTCTAATTCGGAGGACTTTAAATGCTCAAGTGGCCAAAGATTGCGCTCGAGAATCTTTCTGATTTCCCGCCGAAAATCTCATCACTCCTTTAATTTCGGCACTAGCTATTTTTAACCGTGTGACATCTGTCATCATTATGACCGTATATTGATTAATTACTATTAAAACGGGAAAAAACCTTCCCACTTCCCACACAACTTCCGAGGCGGTTTCATCATTAGCTTGAGGTAACTTCTTTTCACCATTACTCTCTTCATTTACTTTTGTGCTTTAATCAAAACCTCTCTCTACTTTTCTTCACAAAACCCTTCCTCGCCGGATCTTGAATTTTTCATTTTTCTCCGATGAATTCCGATTCTGAGAGACCTGAATCTCCTTCTTACGATGAGAGGCGCTCTAGTAATGATGAATGCACTCGTCCTAACGATATTGCCGGTCCTCATTACAAATCCACCTGCACTCTTCAGTCCCTTGAGCGATTAAAGGGGCTCTGTCAAATTCCTCCTGGAATCATAGCGGAGGCGCAAATAGCCGACCCTACGGAATCCCCGGAGAACCACCGTATCGGCTACTTTTGTGTTTACGAAATTTACTTCAACGGCTGCGGATTGACCTTCCCCCTTCCTGAAGCCCTAGTTCGATTCTTGGCGGCTCTCGAGATCGCTTTACCTCAATTAACCCCCAATCTCCTCCGAACCATCCTTGGGATTATAACCGTTGCGGCGGAGGCTGGCTACGTCATTGGAGTCCCCGAGCTGAATGAACTCCTAAGCGTAAGGAGTTCATCAAAGAAAACTGGGTACTTCTCGGCGTATCCAAATGCCAATAGAAACGTCATCTCGCACCTCCCGAACAAGGATGAGAACTGGCACCATCCTTGGTTTCTGATTAAGAAAACTCCTGCTTCGATTGGGAATCTTTCCGATGTACTCCCATCGAAGTGGTCTGCGAAATCTGGTAGAGACTAGGTCGTATACTCCTTTATTGTTCTTTATTATTTTTTTACTGACCAAATTCGTTGTTTCATTTCGCAGCTCTCATCGCTTCAACTCTCCCGACTGAAGAATTTGTCAAGTTCTTCAAAACAATCCTTGAAGGGGAAACCCTTTGGAATTCTTTCACCCTCGACCGGTTTGTCGAGGCCAACCGGAAACTCAGGATGAGTCCTCCCAATCTACTTCATCGTCTTCCGCCTCCTCCCTCAACTCAGGGAATGTCAGCTCGGGCCCTCGCTGCCCAGCGTAAGAAACTCTCCAAGCCGATAGCAGAGGCTTGTGATGAAAACAAGGCGTTCCTTGCGGCCGCCATCGACAAAAAAGATTACAGCAGGACCCTGCTGGTTGATGACAACAGCTCCGAGGGAGCCAGATCCGTTGCTGCTTATAGGTTAACACCTCGTCACGAACGCCGCAACGAAGGTTCTCCTCGGAGAGATCGGTCTCCTCGTCGTGATTCTCCTCGTCCTCCCTGAGACGATTTCAGCAACGAACCACTTAAGAATTTGGTTCGTAAAAAGAGGGACAAGTCGTCCCGTGATGACTCGTCTCCGCGAAGGGAGAAATCAAGGGCCCGGACTGACCGTTCACCTCGATCATCCCCTCCTACTGAACCAATGGGTCCTCCCTGACCTGTTGACATGTCTTCTTCTTCCCAGCCCGTCAGTGAAAAGACTGCTCGGAGTGCATCCCCTAAAAGTGGAGATTCTGAATCTCGAGATGCTTCCTCGAGGTTGAAGCCTGCTCTTGTCCCTCAAGTCAAATCGCTTTCAGGTTTGGTGACTTACACATACTTAAACTTTTTGTCTCTATTAAAATTCCAACTTTTACAATTCTTCCTTCTTCGCAGCTATGGAGAAAGAAGGCAGCGTCTTCCGATGCTTCAAGACCCGATCGGGTTCGATATTGCCAGATTTCAACAAATGGCGCCCTGCGATTCGTGAACGCTATTTGCTTCACGCTTATCACTCATCTCGGGTTAATTCCGTTTTTTTTTTTTTTGTTGTTTTTTTTTTTATGTATTGCCATTCTTCAAACTGACTCGCCATCCCGGGTTTATAATGCCAGGCTCATAGCGAACTTAATGATATGATCGAACATTATGAAGGGTTGGTCATTGGACGGGAGAAGGAGATCGACATGTGGAAGAAGAAATTCTCAGCTCTTGAGGCTGAACTCAATTCTTCTGCTGGCTCCAAGCACGATCTGGAGGACAAGGTCGACAGGTTAACATCCGAGCTGGCGCAGGTAAAGGGGGAGCTGCAAGACTACTACGACCGGAATTACAAACTCCAGGACGAACTTTCTGGTGTTCAGGGTAGACTTCATGAATCCGAATCAATCGCCGATACCCTGAACAACCAACTTATCGAGCTTGACGCGAAGTACAAGGCGCTAGCCAAGTTGCGTGATTCTGAGTTGGCAAGGTCGGCATCGAAGGCCAGAAAGGAGGTTAAGGGACGCGGGATGGAATTGATCCAAGGGGCCATTCGCTTCATGCAAACCGAGAAGGCTAGGTCGGACTTGGAGTCAGACATCAAGGAGCATGAAAGCAACCTGATTCTGCTGGATCAAATCCATGAAGCAGATTTCTCCGAGGAGCAAGAAAGGACCGAGCTGTCAACTAATCTTTCTGAAAAACGGAGTCGCTTGGCAGCTCTTCCCACTTCGACCTTCAACCCGCTTGACTTCGAGGAATTCTTTACTGAATCACCTCCTATAAGTGAATCGGGTTTAGACTGGGCAGGTAACGCTTGGCTCCTGACGCTTACCTTTTCTTACCTTGTACCTTTGATTGACTGGAATTATTATTTCTAGGCTTAAGTGAGACGGAAGACGTTGTCCCGCCCGTAGCTCCTATGGTACCGGAGGTCACTCCGGAGGTTGGTTGTACCGCGGAGGGTGGTCAGGGAGCTTCATCTGATCAAGCGCCAATTAAAGAGGCGGGCGAAACTTTGACAGCTGAGCCGGAGTCCGAGGTGGAGGTCAATCCGTAGTGGCTGTGTCCACTTTAAACTGGGGATTGTCCCATTTAGTTTAAACTTAATTTCAAACTTATTTTTTTTGGCCTAAGGAGGCTTTATAATTTCTTTTGAACAAGATATTTGCCTGAGGAGGCTTTTAAACCTTTCTAGGTTACGACCCAAGGGGGTTTGGTTAAAATTATATGCGGGTTTGCAAAGTCCGCTTTTAACCTTTTGTGGCCTTGTGGTTATGCTTTTGAGAATTTTAGGCTGATCAGACCTTTCTCTTTAGAATGCGAGAACTGAGCTCGGCTTAAAGCGAGTTCCCCACTTCGGGTTTAGTCAACTCGATAAACTTATTGGGCTTGGGCCTTAGAAACTTTTGTAGTTAATGCGACGGTTGCTCTTTCCTTTCTTATAAGTAAGGAAAACGGCTCGTCTTTAATGCAATAACTGCCTTTTCTCGATTTCCAAAAATGGTTTAAACCACTCGGACACACTACCATTATTGGATTTATGGTTCCAAGACAAACCCTAAATCATTATAAATAAAGGCTTACCTACTTCTAAGCTTTATTAAAACACGATTTTAGAATCTTACTTGAGAAATATTTCGAAAATGGAAAACGAAAAAGTAGCCCCTATCGATCCCGGGAGCCCACTTTTCTTGTCCGGCGACGGCTTTGAACCGGCCAGCGTTCTCTTCCCTCACGCCGTCTTTCACTTTCCTTCAAAGGAGAAGAAAGAGGCTTGCGACTTTATCGACAAGGTAAATATTTAAAGTTTTTGATTCAAAAGCTTTTTGTTTCATCTTATCCATTCATCTTTATGCTAGGTTGCCGACAAGCACCGTCGCTTGTGTGAAGAGAGGCAACGGCTGGGCCTCAAAAGGCAAACACTTGAGGCTCGCATTGCTCGGGTGGAGAGGAAGATACGGGCCTTGGAAAGTGATCCCTTTCAGTGGGAATGGCGAAATTTTGACTCCGTCGCTGAGATCCCGAAGATGCTTCGGATGTATCTTCGCGCTAAAAGAGTCCCGGGTCCGGTGAACACCCCTGTCTGCGCCGTTCCATCCGACAGTGAAGAAGAAGACGAAGAGGAGGCCAGCACCTGTCGGAAACGCGTTTGGGATCATCCCGAAGTGGATGCCAAGAACAAGGCATCCACTTCGAAGACCAAACCGGCGATGAAGGAGCCTGTTCCTGAGCCTCTTCCATAAATGTTTTTCAACTTCTTCCCTTATTTTAAACTCGTAATGGGCTTCGGCCCTTTTTATTTATGGAAACATTTGCAACTTTCCTTTTTTTTCAAATATTCTCAGAGATGCGCCTTTTAATGCAGGATCTGTTCGAGGGCATAAATCCCTCCGCGAATCACTCCATTCCTTGGATAGAATCCGCAGCTTGTTAGGGATATGACGTTCCTATAAATTATAGTCTCAATTTCCCTTTACTCCTCACCATTCTTTTCATTTTAGTAGGTATGGAGTTCAATCTTCGCTGTTCAGAATCTATGCCCGACTTCTCCAGAATCGGAATGATAAACGAAGATGTTCCAAATGAGCCACGCAGGCAGCCTCCTCCACTTTGCGGCTTCTTGAGATCTCAGATCCGAGCCCCATGTGCTTTGATCAGGGATCTCCCAATCAGAGACCAAGGAACAGCGACGACGTTCATAGAGGCAGTCGAGCTTCAACACCGGAAGCTTATGTCGGAAAAGAGGAGACTTCGGAAGAGGATCAACCGGATGCAACGCAGGCTTACTACGGTGTCAAGAGATCTTCACATCCTTGAATCTCACCCCGGAGAGTGGATTGAGCTTGGAATTTCTGATTTTGCTCGAATTCCGGACTGCATGATGCCGATCCTCGATCTTGCTGGTCAAGGAGTTGAAGTGTTCTGCTCGTCAACAAGATTTTCATAGTCCGAAGTGTACGATGAGGGACATTCCGTCTTTTAAATAACGCTCTATTTCCAATCGCTTGTATGTTCGCATAGTCGAACCTTTATTTGCTTCACTTGTTCGCACAATCGAACCTTTTTCCTTTAATAAAGAAATAAAACAAATTTTTATTAATAGCTGAACTCGTTTTCGAGCTGCCTACGTACCCATCTCGGGATCAAGCCACACCGTAGTTCATGTAAATAAACAATGCATGTAGCTTTAAACATAAAACTTCTTTAGGTTGATCACATTCCAAGGTCGCTTGACTGGATTGTCTTCTAAGTCTTTCAACCTGTAAACACCGTTCCGAACCACTTCGGTAATAATGTAAGGTCCTTCCCAATTAATACCGAGTTTACCGGCGCCTTCTTCTTTTTTGTTGTCAAAGACGCGCCTTAATACACAATCTCCCATGAAGAACGGCCTACTTTTAACCTTAGAATTGTAATACCGGGCTGCTGCCTGTTGGTAGTTCTGGATCCGAATTAGAGCTTGATCATGCCTTTTATTTATGGTATCTAGTGAATCATTAAGCATTGCTGAATTTTCTTCCTCATTTAACGGTGCTTCTGTTCGACGAAGTCCGGGCACATTGAGTTCAGCTGGTACTACCGCCTCCATGCCATAAACCAAAGAGAATGGAGTTTCTCCTGTAGGTCGCCTAGGGATTGTACGATAGGCCCACAGGACGGGTTGGAGTTCTTCATACCATCCTCCCTTTAGATGACTTAAGCGTTTCTTGAGATTGCTTAATATTGTCTTGTTCGCGGCTTCAGCTTGACCGTTTCCTTGCGGATATCGTGGAGTAGAATAACTAACTTTGATTCCCCAGTCCGCACAAAAGGCATCAAACTCGTGTGAAATGAATTGCGGTCCATTATCAGTGACTATTTCGTACGGAACTCCATGTCGACATATAATGTTTTTCCAAATAAAGGTCTTCACCGCCGAATCCTTGATACCGACATACGCCTCAGCTTCAATCCATTTTGAAAAGTAGTCCGTAAGGACTAAAAGGTACTATACACCTCGAGTTGATTTGTGCAATGGCCCAATGATGTCCATTGACCACCTCATAAACGGGTATGGGGCGGAAATGGAGGAGAATAATTCCGACGGTTGATGGATCAATGGTGCATGGAGTTGGCAGCGCTTGCATCTTTGGGCGAACTTAACACAATCTGTGATCATAGTGGGCCAAAAATACACCATTCTTTTAACTTTAAAAGCCATAGCTCTTCCTGATGAATGACTCCCACATAATCCTTCATGCACCTCGCTCATGACGATTTCGACTTCGGGACCAAAAATGCATAATAGGTAAGGGTCACTGACACCTCGTCTATATAACGCATCCTTTGACAGACAAACTTTCGCGCTAACGACTTTCATTTTCCTGGCCTGCCATTTATTCTTTGGGAGCTCACCTGTCATGATGTAGTGCTTTATTGGCTCCCTCCAGTCAGCCCCCAGTCTTTAGCCGGAATTTGGTCAACCTTGTGAAATACTCGTGGCTCTGGCTCGGGATGTTCGTTTGGTTCAAGAACATCCTCCTCGATTAACGGTTCGGTTTCTAATATTGTTTCTGGAATCACATCTTCAGCTGAGACAACAGGTTTCTTGTTAGATGTATTTGATCCCCTTGACTTCCTCCGTTTGTTGGGTGGTGGTTCGATCTCTGGTTCGCCACGGTCGCGTGCCGCTGCTCGAGACCTTGTAACGACGAGGGTTTCTTTGTTGTCTTGAATGCTTCGCTCCGAAATGCATTCCACTGGAATAACTCTTTTCAACTCAGGATCTGATGTTGACGCTAACGCGGCAAGTGCATCCGCAGTTGTATTCTCTCCTCGAGGTATGCGGATTAATTCGAATTTTGAGAAATTTTTAGATAGATCCTTCACCACTTCGAGGTACGCTTCCATTCTTGAGTCTTTGGCTTCATAGTCCCCATTAAACTGGTTAACTACTAATTGCGAATCGCAATAAGCCAATATTTCCTTAGCTCCAACTCCTTGTGCTAATCGAAGTCCGGCAATTAGGGCTTCGTATTCTGCCTCGTTGTTGCAGGCATTGAATAACAACCGGAATGATTGTTCCAGAACTTCTGATGTTGGAGATTCCAACTTGATTCCCACTCCGGATCCTTGCTTTGTTGAAGATCCATCTACGTGTAACTTCCAAGTTTGGTTCTCCGAATGCTCTATCGTTCCAGGTATTGGTAGCTCGGTTAAGAAATCTGCTAGAACCTGAGCTTTCATACTGATCCGGCTTTTGAATTCTATATCGTACTCGCTTAACTCCACCGCCCATTTCGCCAAACGTCTGGACTGACTTGGACTATGAAGTATTGTTCGGAGTGGTTGGTTAGTTAATACTTCAACCGGATGGGATTGAAAATATGGGCGCAGCTTCCGAGCCGAAGTTACCACCGCGAGTGCAAGCTTTTCCATTATTGTGTATCTGGTTTCCGGATCCGTCATTGACTTGCTTACGTAGTAAATTGGTTTCTGCTCCCCACGGTCTTCCCGAACCAAGACTCCACTAACCGCGTGGTTTGAAACTGATACGTACAAATAAAGTTTTTTATCCACTTCCGGTTTGGACAGTATAGGTGGAGTGGTTAAGTATGCCTTAAGCTGCCCAAAAGCTTCTTCACACCTCTCATCCCAAAGAAATCCTTTGTTCCCTTTTAGAATTTGGTAGAAAGGCAACGACTTATCTGTTGATCTCGAGATAAAACGATTCAAAGCCGCAATCCGCCCAGTCAACCGTTGTACTTCTTTGAAGTTTCTTGGAGATGGCATGTTTAGAAAGGCGTTAATTTGATTTGGATTGGCTTCAATCCCTCTTTCTGTCACGATATAGCCAAGAAATTCTCCGGATGGGACTCCAAAGGTGCACTTCGCCGGGTTCAGCTTCATTTGATATCTATTGAGAATATCAAAACATTCCTCTAAATGCTTAACGTGATCCTCTTTCTTTAACGATTTAACCAACATATCATCTATGTAGACTTCCATTGTTTTCCCGAGATGATTATGGAACATCTTGTTAACCAACCGTTGATATGTTGCTCCTGCATTTTTCAAACCAAAAGGCATTACCTTGTAACAATAGATACCTCTATCAGTGATAAACGACGTTTTTTCTTGGTCTTCGGGGTTTATCATTATTTGATTATAACCCGAGAAGGCATCCATGAATGTTAATAACTCGTTCCCAGCGGTGGACTCTACAAGTCGATCTATATGTGGGAGCGGGAAACTATCTTTGGGACATGCTTTATTGAGGTCTGTGAAGTCGATACAAACCCTATCCTTCCCATTCTTTTTCTTGACAACGACAGTGTTTGCTACCCATTCCGGGTATTGCACTTCTCTTATGGACCCTATCTTCAAAAGTTTATCCACTTCGTCATTTACTACTTTGGCTCGCTCCACTCCGAGCTTTCTTCTTTTCTGTTTCACCGGTTTGAAGCTTGGATCCACGTTTAGCTCGTGACAAATTATATTTGGATCTATACCAGACATGTCTGCTGCTGACCATGCAAATGATGTTTTGTTTTTCCTTAAGAGTTCGATCAAAGCTTCTTTTATTTGGCCAGTCAAAGTTGCCCCAATTCGAATTTCCGGTCCGGCTTGTCTTCTTCCAACACCACTTCGACTGCTACATCCTCTTTCTTCTGCCCGCTAGGAAATTTTGTTCTTAGTCCTTCTTTTGCGGGCTTCGTTAATTGCAATTGAATCTTCATACGGTGGCTAGCTAGATAACACGTCCGTGAAGCTTCTTGATCTCCCCGAATTGTTTCCACTCCTCTTGACGTTGGAAATTTGATACATTGATGATATGTAGAGGGGACTGCTTTCATTTGATAAATCCAGGGGGTACCGAGGATGATGTTGTAAGCTGCAGGCTTATCGAAGACAACGAAGTCCACGATCTTCGATACTTTTTTGGCAAGGACCGGTAGCTTGATTGTCCCGAGAGACATGGCTGATTCACTTGTGAATGCAACTAATGGAGACGGAGGCCCCACTATGTCTGCTCGGTTGATTCCCATTCTTTCTAGAGTACTTAAAAAGATCAAGTCGACCGAACTGCCTGTATCTATAAGGATCCTTGATACTTCGAAGTTGGCAACATCTAGGGTAATGACTAGAGCATCATCATGAGGCCTTTCGAGGTACCGCGTTTCTTTTTCATTAAATGATATTGATGCACCTTGAAAATCGACTTCTTCGCTTAAGCTTGCTTTGAGTAGGATATTTCGTCTATGTTTCTTGATGGAACTTATCGAATCTCCGCAAAATCTGGAACCTCCTAGAATCACATTGATCTTACCCTTCGAACTCCTTGGTTCTTCCTCGTTGGATAACCTTGGTCTTTTGGAATCTTGATCTTTGGAGTTTTCCTTTGCTTCGTGGTATTCCTTCACAAAATCTTTTATATCGAATTTGGAAAGATCTCCACTGGCCCAAAGCTCTGCGAGGTGCCTTTTAAGAACGCTGCAATCCTTGGTTAAATGTCCGGTTACTTTATGAATGTCGCAATATAGACTTTCATCACGGACCCAAGTGTTTGATCTTCCTTTCCCTTGGAATTGCTTTCCGACGGTACTGTTGAAGGGTTGCGACCCAAATTTCCTTGGTCCTTTGCTCTCCCTAGGCTCGAACTTCTTGGTAGGGACGGTGATCGCCGGCTTTTCTTGCTTATTTCTTTTGGCAAAACTTTCTTTTTCGTCCTCTACCTCCATCCAGTTGTTCGCGCGGAAGAGTGCATCCTGAATTGTGTCTGGTTTGTGAAGTATTAAGTCTTTTTTAAACCTTGAATCATGTCGCAGTCCTTTTCGTAGGGCAGATAAAGCTGATTGCTGCGAGATTCTTGGGAGCTTTGACAGCACTCCTTTGAACTTGGTGATGAAAACTCGAAGTGACTCACTTGACCCTTGCGATAAGTTCCAAAGATCGGCATCCGAAACGCTTTTATCCATAAGGATGGAATATTGTTTTAAGAATACGGCTGATAGTTCGTCGAAATTACTGATCGAACCCGGCTCTAATTGGGTGAACCACATTAGAGCTTGGCCACATAGATTCTCCGAAAAAAGCTTGCAGTAACCTGCGTCCTCATCAGCTTCATCCAATTCGACTCTTCCAGCAGCGATCAGAAAAGCTGCGAGATAGCTTTTTGGATCCTCCAATCCGCTGTAAGGGTCAAACTTGAGCTTCCGGGAATCTTTGATCCTCAAACTTGCAATTCGCGAGATGAAAGGTGTTCGCCTAGCTTCTTCAATGACTCGATTGATGTCTGGCACCGAACTTGTAGCTTGATGAAATTTTGATTTCATTTCTTTTAATTCCTGGCTAACCTTCCTCATGGTCTCGAACTGGTCGAGGTTTTCCTGCTCGTACTGAGCTGCAAGTTGTTCTTCATCCCCGAGCTGTGTCTCTTCTTCCAACGTCTGAGCTACATTATTAGTATCACTGGGAGTTGTTTGTCCGCTGGTTTCATTTCGTGCAGCGGAACTTGGCGAGTTGAATATCCCTCTTCGGATTCCCACCATGTTTCCTGCACTTAAAGAGCGAACACGAGTTTGTATAGTATTGACGTTTTGACTAAGAGATACCTGGGATGTTTGCAACGTATCGACGGCCTTTTCCACATCCGAGAACTTTTGTGATATGTCCGACATGGTTTGCTGCATAGCTTTGAGGGTTTCGGCCAATGATGTCTCAACGGCGTCTCCTCCGGACATTGTTGCTTATCTCGGAAGTGTGATAAAGAAAAAATCTGACCACTCAAGAATCCTATTTCCCCACAGACGGCGCCAAAATGTGGATGTCGGATTCACACACTCAAGTATTTTATTAAGTAGGAAAGATTATTCTTGAGGGACAAAAATGAATATGAAAGAACTTATAAATTGCTACGAAAATTACTATAGTATTTCTATCTTCAGAGGAAGATCCCTTTACATGGCCATTGGCCTTTATATTTATACATAGAGAATCGTCATTAAAAATGAATAATTAAGTACAATTATTCCTTCTTAAATGTGTCCGTTTTGATTCCTTGTCTTTAATGCTCAACGTTTGAATTTGAGTTGACTCTGATCTTCGTGGGCCTCGCCTTTTTGGCCCAAGTGTCCTTGAACCGACTTACCCGTGTCTTCTATGCCGAACTCATGTCACAGCGCCGTCACTCCGGATTCTCGAAGTGGTGACAATCACTTCGACCGTTCCTTCGGCTCATGGGTCCAATGGGCTTCATCCTTTATGGGCCATTATCTTGACTATGTGGCAATCTTTAGTTGGTCTCGTACTCCTGGTGCGGGATCCGACACCAACAGAGGCCCCATTGTTAGAGTTGTTAATATGTAGTTGAATGTTTATACACAAAAGTTTAAAATCACTAAAAGAGAAAATAATTTGGTTGTCTTTTTTTCCGACAAAGATGATTTGATTTTTATAGCTTGAATAAAAAGTATTAGTATTGTTGTTAAAACTGTTATCATAAATTCATATACGTAGGGGTGTCAAAATGGTTAACCCAACCCAACTCAACTCATTACTCAATGAGTTTGAAACATAAACTCATTTAATTTGATAGGTTAGATAGTTAAATGGGTTGACCCATTAATGTAATAAATAAATTAATAATTAAAATAAATTAATAATTATTAATTTATATTTTTGGCGGAAAAATCACGAATTTACGTTTTTGGCGAGAAAATCACAGATTTACGTTTTTGGCGGGAAAATTACAAATTTACGTTTTTGACTGGAAAATCACAGATTTAAGTTTTTGGCGGGAAAATTACGGATTTACATTTTTGGCGGGAAAATCACGAATTTACGTTTTTGGCTGGAAAATCATGGATTTACGTTTTTGGCGGAAAATCACGGATTTACGTTTTTGGCGAGAAAATCACGGATTTACGTTTTTGGCGGGAAAATCACGGATTTACGTTTTTGATGGGAAAATTACGGATTTACGTTTTTGACGGGATAATCACGGATTTACGTTTTTGATGGGAAAATTACGGATTTATATTTTTAGCGGTAAAATTGTGTATTCACATTTTTGGCGGGAAAATTAAGGATTATATTCAATCGGTTTAGAAGTTTTGGTTAGATTCAAATTGGAATCGGTTAGAGATTTGGATTGGTTTAATTCAATTTAACAAAAATTGATGGATTAAGACCATCTCCAATGGTGCTTCAAATTTCACCTTTTCCTTCATTTTAAAGATAAAAATAAAGAAATCTTCTCCAATGGTGTTTCATTTTTACCTTCAAAATGAAGAAGTGAATAGTGTATCTTCATATTTGAAGGTATACTATTCATATCTTCATATTTTGAAGATGAACTTTTATATTTACAAAATGATCCTTTAAATTATAAGAAGTTTTTCTTTTATACCAAACAAATTATTTATTTATATTTTATCCAATTAGTTTATAAATTTCATTTTTTTATTTTATCCAATCAAATTAAAATGCAATGATAACTTCTAGTAAATAGAAAAACAACAAAATATTCAATATAAAACTTAAAATACATAATTAATACCGATATTAATGATAAAATAAATATAACATAGCATAGAGTAACAACTTAATAATTTGGTAATGCGCTTCCGGATCTATTAAGATACTTAAAATATTGCTCAAATGTTTACTGTAGATAAAATTTGTTGAACTATTAGTTAACCATAAATAAATGGGGCAAAATTTATAAATTTAGAAAATAAAGGGCATTGTTAATAATTTATAGTGAAAGAAAGATAGAATATACTTAGAATATTTTTTTTTGAAGTAGAAAATGAAGGAAACCATTAGAAAAGCTTTGCTTCATTTTTTCCTTCAATTTTGAAGAAACTTCAATTTTGAAGATATATTTGAAGGTAACCATTGGAGATGCTCTAAATGGGTAAACCATTGATCCATTACAACCTAACCCATTTCACTCATCAACCCATTTGACTCAATAACTCATTTGAATCAAAATTTTCAACTCATTAGGGTTCATGGGTTGAATTGAGTTGAATTGACCCATGAATCTTGACCCATTTTAACACCCCTACATATACATATAACTTAATTATACACAGAAATTTAAAATAGGCCTATGCGACTATTATTGTCCAAGTAATGTTTTCCAAATGTTCACTACGGCATAAATTCAACATCGAATTATCTATTGTCAATTACTCCTTGATAAAAGTCATACACTCTCAATGGATATATGACCATTTTGGGAGTTTGTCAGTTTAATTCCGGAAACTTTGTAATTATATAGGGTTCCTCAATATTTGGAAATTGCATGGATTTTAATAATATTATAAGATAAAGATATGCATTTATCAATTTTGTATATTTCCTCCACCATATGAACTATGAAGTGTCGTCATACAAGCCAAACGGGAACCCATACCATTTTTTTCTTTAAGATCTTCAATTATTGATATCTGTGTTCATGTGGTTTTCTTATCTTAATAAAATCCAAGAGGTATCGACAACAAAATATCCATATGGCATGTGAGAGTCGACGAAAACTTCCAAAATGTTGTCAATTATTTTTAGATCGCATAACATGACAATACATTCATATATACACATATGCTTAAATAAATAGCATCTTAAATTCAAAAAAAAATAAAATAAATAGCATCCACGTATTTATGATGTCGGATCTATCCGAAATCTCCAATGAGATTCTATGTTGTTGTTTTCTAAACTCATTTAATATTTGCTTCGAGTGTAAATGGTAACAAGAAAAAAATATTCACCCAGATTCAGCAATTCCGCAGTTACCATTTGCATAAAACTAAATTCAGCTGAATTCAACCAGATTCAACAGTTTTTCCAACATCAACAGATATATAGTATGTTCATTTCAGATAAAAATTTGGATTATAGCGATTCACAACTCGAATTAAAATATTTATGGCTATTAAAAATTACATTTCAAATTTATATTTTAAAATAAGTTAGATCATACAAATACGATATATGAATAATTCATACACATAAAATCATTACCAGAATAGACAAGAGACATATTTATGTTCAGATATCTATAGATAATTTTAGATAATTTTAATAAATTTTAGATACTTAAATATAATTTTACAAATTTTTGCAAAAATAACTCATACTTATGCTAAAATAATATTTAAATATCAAATTAAAAAAATTGTTAATCATCCTAATCATATTAAGGATTTAAACTGCTAGAGAACAATGAAAAATCAATAAGATAATCTATACTATATTATCATGTTTATTTTTAAATTAATTTTTCAATAAAACTTTGACAAAGCTTTCTATTAATTAATTATATCTTTTTAATAGTTCAAAAATTAGATTTGGAAGAACAACTCAATTTTGCTAAAAAGATATTAATTCTAGTATTTATTTATTGGTATAAGAGTTAATTAGACTATTAGATAATTTTATCTATTTTATTTAGATATTTTTCCTTAGTTATTCTATTAATATTCGTAATTATTTGACGATATTTCAGTTAAAGTCTTAATTATTTCGACAGATTCTGCTGAAAAGCACAAAAACATTCAGCTAGATTCAGCGGTTACCATTTGAAAATATAAAAATTCAGCCAGATTCAGCTAAAAATCACTAAAACTTCAGCCAGATTCAGCAATTCAGCCGGATTCAGCCAGATTCCTCGGTTACCATTTAGACCGGATTCGTTTTTTCTTTCACCGAAACAAAAATCATGGTCATGTATATGTTAATATGTGCATTTTTTATATTAAAGTTTTTCTGTTTTGATTTTTGTTAAAAAAAACTTTAGTTCATGTTCTGTAATCGTATATATAATTTTCTAATTGAAATCGGCGTCCACTTTGTGAGACGCACAGTAAATCATCGGCTGCAAATACTCGATCATATATTTTGCCATTGCAAATGACACTGTTACATTCACTGTAATCTCTCTTATTAGTTTCTCACATTATTGTCAAATTCACTGTAATCTCTCTTATTAGCTTCTCACATTATTGGCTAATGTTGCCATTTATTTTTGGTTAATTATTATTTGGAGACTTTAATAATTTTCCCATCTTTCTTATTTTCATTTTTAATTTTGGTAATTAATCACCATTTCAAAAGCTAGTTTGAACTTGATTACTTTTATGAGATTGGATGAAATATAAAGATCATGTCTATTCACAGAATCAGAACACATATGAAGGTGTGTTCGATGCTCGACCCAAAAAGAAGGGATTCTGGTTTTAAACCAGAAAATCCACAAAAGTGGTGTGATGTGTAAGAAACACAGGGCTTGAATGGAGAGATGGGAAAAAAGCAGTTCTTCCGGTGGAGCAGATCATACGCACACTAGTCACCATTCAGCATTATATAACAATTACAAAACGTTTCATTTTAAGAAATAATATAATATTAATGTACCACTTGCAGTACAATTACTTGAGTAAAAATACACTGTACTTTGTGGATCATGTTCCATTGCAAATAAGAGGTGGTCCAGGCGTTTCCTCCGCCTATGAACATTTTTTATTTTTGTTATTATAATTTTTTATTTATTAAAATTAATATAGGTAGTTAAATTAAAATCATACTTCTCCATTGACATTATTCACTTTCTTCATTTACCAAAAGTACTTAATTTTTTATTTTCTTCTCATTCTCATAAATAACAAATAATTTTTTCTTTTTCTTTTTCTTTTCAAAAAATAATTTTATATTACCATTCACCATTTTCATTCAATTACAAAACAGTTTTTTTTTAATAATAAAATATTAAATACATGTATAATTAATAATATGTTAAACCAGTATTACAAATGTATTTTAATATAATTGTTTTTAGTATGTATAGTTTATGTAAAAAATTTTGTTTAAAAATAACTTTTTTTACAATATAAATATTTTACCCCCACTTCGTGATCCACTTTTACCATTCAACACAAATTTAAAGCGTTCGAACCGCTTGATCCGCTTTTGTTCCGCCAGATCTGCTTGATCCGCTTTTATTCTGCTTGATACGCTTGATCCGCTTGATCCGCTCCGTCCAATACGCTTTCTCCATTCGGAGCCACAATCACACGGAGAAAGCCACTTGTTAGATTATATTTGAGTTTGGTCTATATTATTTAATCATACAAGTAATGTATGTTCTGATTCTGTGAAAAGACATGATCTTCAAAATAAACGGAGGCCAAAAGAGAAGACGACATACATTTTTTGTAGTTAGATTTCTGAAGTGTTGTAGTCATATTTTGATATGTTCATCAAGGTATTTCTTCTGTATAATCTCTAAGTTAATATATACTTCATATTTGCAATCATGTATTTTAGCTAATTTAAAATATCATTTCAAAAATTAACTAGTATCTAATTTTATTTTCGTGAATAACAATAATGGATATGCGAATTTTTATTGTATAAATCAGTTATAGTTTATCATATGTTATATTTTTTTAAATATATTACCATTGCTATGATTTTCCAAATATTATAAATCAGTGTTAAAGATCAACTTTTATTTTTGTTAGTATATTACCATTAGTAACATAAAAATAATTTAGTTGATTAAACTGTTGATGTAAAATAAATTACTGTGATCTCTATACTATTATTTGAGAAGGTTTTCTAAAAGAATAAATATAAAAATGTGAAATATTACAAAGAATGCTATTGAAAAACAGATATATAGTTGAATTTTTTATTTTTATTATGTCCAGCGTTAAAGTAAATAAGAAAATTTTGATATTTAATTATATCATAGTTATTATTTTTAATCATTCTATTTTCTCTCTTATTTTTATAACACCAATATCATAACACCAGCATTAAACATTACTATATCACTATATGCAAATTTAGGCTCCTTCCAATGCTAGAGTCGTTGTGGGATATAATGCGACTTTACTTCCTCTTTCTACACTCACATTTTTACACATATTATTTTTTTACAGATACTTATTAATTTTCTAAATTTCCACGCATTTTACTTTCTATATTTTTTTTTTTCACTTACGAAAAATAATTAGTTAATTATAGTAAAACTAATAAATTTTATAAAATAAATTAATTATAAAATTGTGAATCATAAGTATAGCTTTGTTAGTTTGAACTTTGAACTATATAATCTATATTTTCCATGATATATGCTTAGATTATTATATATATATAAATATTATATATATATATATATATTTCGATTAAAAATTTGGTAGATTTATCTGTTCACTATATACTCTAAAAAAACAAAAAAAAAACTATACACAAATCTACAGTTAATATTTTCTACACCATCAATCTTCTATGCCATAAATCCAAGTCAATAGTTTCTACACCATTAATCTTCTATACCATAAATCTAAGTCAATATTTTGCTAAAACCTGAACCAAAGAAGAAATCGTTTTTCTCCTACAAAAAAAATGCCTACAAGCTATTTCAACTTGATATCTTTGTAACCACACCAGCTGCAACTCTTTTGTTGTAGTCGTTCACTTTCAAATCAACAATGTCGCAGAATATGGACGACTCCGAAGAATGGCGTGGTCTGTCTACAAGAGCATAACATGCCACGAGCTTGGCTATGTCACGGCTAGAGAAGCTAGCGGTTCTGTATGTGGCATCTTGGATCCACATTTCATCCACTTCTTCATCAGAAATATATAGTAACATGTTGCTGCTTTGCATCATCTGTCTTCTTTTTGCTGCTAGCTTCAGTCAGATATAACCGAAGATAGTGTTTGATCAGCTTGTACGCTCGAATTCAGTAGATAAGGATAACTCTAAGACTTCATCGATTTTACATGTTTCGTTATACTTACAGATCTCAGATTTTAGATAATAATAAAATTATAAAGCGTTTACTTAATAATCAATTCATCTTGCACATAGTGATGAATTGATTAATACATTTTGCTTTAAATGATATCTAAATTACTTTAAATGACTAATACATTTTGCACATACCTAAAAAAATGCAACTTGCAACTTTATGAAAACCTCTAGAGAAGCTAATCTTCTAGCGATAATATAGCTAAAAGTGCAAGAATTATTAGACAAAATCATGTCATCTCATGGAACTACGTATATTGATGCATATTAATATAAACTTTGAATTGACGTTAAAAAAAATGGTTTAAGTGGCTCTGCCAAAATTATGCCCCTCATTCTCCATTATTGTATAGATAACCTTTTTTAATCATTTCTATAAATTGAAATGCATTTAAAATTGCACAGATGTTGTAACTTGTAAAGACTCACTTTTTCAAATGAGCCCTCAAAACCATTTGTAGTTAATTCACATTTGAACCATTTGAAAAAGATGAAGCCCAATAGCAGCCCAATTGTGTAGATGCTTGTTGAACAGATTTTGTATGCAAAGACCATATCACCAACTCGTAGCTAACTTTCATTGACTTGAAGTCTTGAACTAATATTAATTTCCACTCGATTTTGCACATACCCACCTGAATCAAACTGAAATGAAAAAACTAAATTACAACCAAATTCAAAGTAAATTTCATTACCGAAGGAGAAGACTAGACTATTGGTAGAGAGCAAAGAATGGAACATATGATTGGGTTGCCTTCCGTTAGCTATCCCAACTTCTGCAATCCAAATTAAAACATGTATAGTAAAAGAATCTAGTGCTTATACAAAGAATAGTCATCTAGCTTAATTTAGAAAAAAATAATCGTACCTAAAAAGAGTTTATGGTCCTAGTGGTCCCTAAATATTAATGAATTTAATATAGCGTTGTTAGTTTAACCACTAATATCATTTATGCAAGTTTGTCGATCTTAGCATTGTTTTTTTAATAATTTATATATATTATTAGGGAGTTCTTTTTCTAAAGTGTCGAGAATTTTCGTATGGCACGATGCACTTGCTCTGATGGGTAAAACAAATTCGATAAAGCTGTTCTAACAACATAGTATTATAGATGTATATCTTTATACTAAATAATATTCATGAAACTCGGTATATTTGCATTTTATATGGAAATTTTCATATCAACATTTAATCATAAATAATATTTATAATAGGTTAACAATCGATAATTAATGTCAAAACTTTTTTTAAAAATCTTTTCATGGAATATGAATAAGAAAAAAAACTCTTTTAAAGATAAAAAATCATGAGATGGTCGTCAATACCGTTTATCCTTCCCGCAAATTTGAATTATTATATATATATATATATATATATATGCAAATATTTATCTTTTAAATTTTAATAATTATATTTTATACTTAAAGTTTATATTAATAAAAAAAGAATTAAAATTAAAATCTCACGCGTTATCTAATGAAGAACTAATGAAGAGAAGTAACATGTGATGCAATATCGGTATTTGAGATATTTTTAATTGGGCAAAAGATGAAGAAGATATGTGGAATAATTATTTCTAAAGTATATGCACTTTTAATCTAAATATCCTCTGGGCTGGTGGGAAGAAATTCAAAATTGTACGAAAATATTGCTCGACTTCATATGTATGATTATAAATTTATAATCGCAATGTACTCTCACCGACCAGCCAATGAGATTCAGTTATATATATATATATATATAAAGTTGAAATTTTTCACTAAAATAACTATATATCGTTTAGCTATTGTCTCCTTAAATATGATAATATTTAAAAATATTGTATTTATCGCTCCCATAAGTAATAATTTGAATTGACAAATCAGATAAGTAAAAATATACTTATCATTTTATCAAACAAAGTGATAAATCATTAAAGAACAAAAAAAAACAGTTAGCTAGAACTTTACAATTGCATTTTTGATATTTTATTAATTAAATAATAGATTAGTTGACATAAATTGTGACACTGATAGAAAACTTATAACAATTAAAACTGTAAACTTGCAGAATAAAATTATTTGCAGTAAATTTATTTTTCTTTCAACGGTTCGTATAGTTTTCTAGTATTGTTTATCTTTTAGCTAATAATTTTATGATTCATATATAATAGCAATGCCAATGCGTATATATAACAAAATTAGGAATCTTGGACCTTAGAAGCCCAACAATTCTTAAGATTATCTTATAATTAATTATTAATCATTGGTTATTAATAATATTAACTAGATTGTTACCCGCGGTACACCGCGGGTTAATTATTTGATTTTTTTTGTTTTTTTATAAACCGATGAATTTGTTGTATATAATATTTTTTGTTGTACATTGCGAGTCACATGCGTTGTAACTAAAAATGAAAATTTTAAGTTGTATTTGTTTTGTTTAGTGTTTAAAATTGTATAATTGTATTTTGATGTTTGACAAAAAAAAAAAAAAAATTGTATTTTGATTTGTTAATCCCAGGATTTCACCCGTGATATATTATCCCGTATTAATATCAATCCAAATCCGACCCGTTCCACCATATAATCATGTCCCGTAAAATTAAACATCATTTTGTTATTTCTTTTAATAACACTTTTATTTAAAAGATATATAATTCGAGTCAATTTAAAAGTTTGCTTTCAAATAGTTTTTATAATATATATATAAATATATATATATATATATATATATATATATATATATATATTTCAAATTAGTGTGTGTTTTTAGACCAACCCGTAAAAATATTTTAAAAATGTATATTAAAATACTAAATAATTGTATTTCGATTTGTTAATTTTAAGATTTCACCGTGGTATATTGTCCAGTTTTAGATAATTGTAGAAATTAAGAAAATATCTGAATGACTCAATTCCGGGTCAGAGTAAAAAAAAAAATACGACCTGATTAAACGCGCAAATTTGTTTTTCAAAAATGTTAATATAGATTGTACACATACTTTTTTCTTCATCGATTGAGTAATATATGTCCGTTTTAAAAAATTTGAATCATAGCATATGCAGAAAAAAATCGAATTTTTTTATTAAGTATATATATTTTATAATAGTTCAAAATAATATAAATATAAGATCATATAAAAGTGAAATGAGAATCATATATTTATGTTTTAATTAGGTAGAGAGGTTTTAGGAAATTAGTTCAAATTTGTTATATTAGCATTAAATAATCATATTTGATTTCTATATCTATAAAAATTGTAGAGAATATGTCATAAATAAAGAGTTTAGGTATAGTAATTAGTTGAGAAAATATATATTTTTTAGATTTTATTGATTAATTTTCGTTTTTTAGTTATGTCAAAAATAAGAAAAGATCCGATTGAAGATTTCTGGGTCAAAATTAAACAAAATTTGACCCGATTAGGAACCCCAAAAAGTGTTGCAAAAATGTATAGTAGATTAATAGACATGCCGGAAAAAAGGAAATTTATCAAACCCTCCCTTGCGGTTTTAATTGAAATCCAACTTTCTTGGAATCCCGATTTCAAGATACCCTGATCTTTTTGTCTTTTGCACTGGGAAAATAAATGTATTCGTTTACCAAAACAAACAATAGTTACTTAAGATAGAAGCTTCGATCGATACAGAAAAACCAAAGTTATTATAGGTTTATAATCTTACCACACTATAAACATACTGGTTAAAATGTTATATATCGAACCCAATGCACGAAATAATTGGCAGTTTGTTCCGGTTGTAACCAAAATATTAAAAAATGAACTATACATAATAGAATAATTTGCCCCCCAAAAACAGGTACATAATAGTATAATTATATATTATTTCATAGAAACCCAAATAAAAGGACGACACGTGCATCCACAATAATAATAAAATAATAACAATGTTCTTATACGATAAGAAACATAGAAATGTTAAGAATATATTTTCGGGAAAATTAATATTTGTACCACAGTTGGTCCAAATCTTAGCTTTACTATCACATTAGAAGTCCAAATATCATTCATACAATCATACCACAATGTGGTAATAAAATGACTATTTTACCTTCCAATCGGTGAGACAAGGAACTGCGGTTGATGTAACCATCCAAAATTCATGCCGTCTTTTGTTTCTCCTCCAGGCGCATTGGTAACCGTTTTCGTCCCTCTGGCTGGTAAAACAAAGTTGTCCCCGAGTAAATTCAGATCTTCGTCTTCGGCTTTCTGGGAATAAAATAAAGATCAAGTGGTCCCCGAGTAAATCCAGATCTCTGGCTGGTAAAACCATATCATCTGGCGATAGAAAATCAAGAGAAGTTGTCTCCGAGTAAATCCAGATCTCTGGCTGGTAAAACCACATCATATAGCGATGGATAATCAAGAGATCCAGTTGTCCCCGAATTTAACCCATATCATCTCCTCAAACATCTTTATCAATTTACTTGTCTTGACCTAGTAATTAATGTTTTGCATTATATTTTAATGTCTAATAATCATTGTCACCATTTAATGTGGTTGTTCCCCTTTTTCAACATGTTGTTCTGACGCAAAGTACATAAATTTTTCTCTTTCTGCAGAGTCATCAAGGATAAGATCGTCCATCGTCTACTACAATACCACAAACAAGTGGTACAAGTGCTAAACCATTATCCTTTGTAGTAGAGATGCTAAGGAATTTTCTACATATGGTACATTTGGCAAAATTCCCTATAATTTTTCTTTAAAGGTATTTAATTTCATTTGCTTAATATCAAATGTAAAACTAGTTGATAAGTTTCTGAATACAAATCCCCTCTCTCTCTAATTACTGTAGAAATCAAGAAACTTATCCACTATCTCATGTTCCGAACTTTTGTATTATACATCTTGTGTGACAAAAACATACTTCAAATCTCCGAGTCTCAAGACTTACTACACGCATTCACCGCGTCATTAGTACTCAAGACGAACATATCGAAATTATGACACTCCTCTTATGATAAGATTTTTGAATTTCGATAATAAGAAAATATCGTTGGGGGTAAAAAAAACGTCCTTATTCCCGTTATGATGATCCGATATTTTGAGAGCAAATGAACAAACATAAGACATATAACAATCAACAATATTTGAAAAGGGAAGATAAGATGAATTAATTTATAAAAGATAAAATTACAAACATAAAGACAGATAACAATCAACAAATATTTTAGACAACCGGTGTAGTGCTTTTTTCTTTAAAACATTCTGACATGTCTATAGTTTTTTCACAATGGCGAGTAGTTAATTGCACCTTTAGTCGGAGTAACAAGCAACTGTTGTCTAGAGAAAAATTTACCAACTTGTTGTTTAGTAAGGTGCATGTCTTATGTCTTAGTCATTTCATACCAAACAAAGGATGTCTTATGTCTTAGCTATAGTCATATTTTTGAGTAATATCAATATCTATGCTCAGAACACCAAAATATTAAGTATCTATCCATGCTTTTTTATTAATTAAGTAGATAAGAGAGAGAATGATATTTTTACCATTTTACCCTTTTTCTACATCTAATTATCTGTTTTTCTTCCAAATCATCCCCTTTCCAAATCTTCTTCTTTCCTCATCGTCACCTCTTTTTCTTCACAAACAGATTTTATATATAACTCTTCATTTGGTTCATCAAATTCATCCTTTTGATATGTAACATACAATCATCACCAAATAATTCACAAAAATAGAGAGAATCTACACGAGTTTGGGATGAATTAAACTTTTAATTTGAAGAATTTAGGATGAAAATTATGGTTTTGTAATTTAAAATGAAGATGGAGAGGACGAAGATAAAGGAAATAAGGAGGAGAGAAGAAGAAGAGAAAGTGGTGAGATGATCATGGGATGGAGTTGCAGGTGACAATGGAAGAAGAAGAAAATTTGGGAAAATGACGACAAAGGAGGGTACTCGAGAAGAGAAGGAGATTTTATTATTTTTTACGTCCACGATAACACATAAGTTAACCGTGATAAACAAATTATCATGATAAATAAATATGCTAATGCATAAGTTAACGATGCTAATGCATAAGTTAACTGTGATAAACAAATTATCATGATAAATAAATCTGTTAATGTATAAATTAGTGGTAATAAATATATTATTAAAATAAATAAACATTTTATTATATAAGTTAGTCGATAAAATCATATGATAAATATTTTAGTACGATAAATATATGTTAACCATATAACTTTTAAAGTTACCGTGATACAATATGATTTATCCTGTTATTATTTTTGTTAGCGTTCACAAATAACTGAGGGTAGTTTGGGTATTAATTGGGTCAAAGGAAAGAGAACTAATTAAAAAATAAGTAGGGATAGATTTTTAATTTTTGAATCTTCTATGCATATCAATTAATATAACTCTTCATTAAACACTTATTAGATAAGGACATACATGTATAATTCAAAAAAAATTTAATTTATGTGAAATGTGTCAGAATTATTTGTGAAAAATACGTGTATACTCCCTCAAAAGACCAGCAAAATAAAAGACCAGCAGAATTTTTTGTGCATAATGTATAATTTGAGTTTGACCGACCTATTAAAAGACCAGCAAAATAAAAGCAATATATAGTTCGTAGTGTGACTCACAAGTTACAACAGACGAATATTTCCCATACAATGTCACCACTAGCAATTATTGGTGGAGTAATTAGCTGCTCATAATTATAAGCGAATAAATAAATAAATTCAAACTAATATCGAAATTAATACTATCGTTAAACAAAAAATGGTAAGCCTTTGAATAAAAATATGTAGTGGGCCACAGTGATTAGACCGACCAAAAAGTAACAATATTTAATTTCACTGCTATAGATTGCTGTG
>NW_003302551.1:534855-535666 GCF_000004255.2 Arabidopsis lyrata subsp. lyrata
TTAACAACATTTTATAAAAAAAAACTTTAGACTAGAGAGTATAGAAAATTTCATATTTACAATTATTTTACCTAATTGGTTTTTGTTTTATTTTTAGTTTAGTTTTGAAATTATTGAAACTAACTAATTATAAAAATCAATGCATTGAATATATATACAAAATATTTTTATATTTAATATTGTATATATTTTTTAAATTATACAATATTATAAATGATTCAATAACCTAATTTTCTAAATATTAAAAAACTAATTTTTTTTTTTAATATTTATGTTGGTCAACGCCGGTCAAACTGGTCAATGTCGGATTCCGGCGAAAAGTGTACCGGAAAAAAATGTTCGTGATGTTGGCGACATGACTACATATAGTTCTTATATGTAGGCATGCGATACATATAGTTCATGTAGTTTATGATCCATTATTAAACTTTGCATGTGTGGTCATGTCTTCGCGGATACTTCGTGTAGCCAGCCATCTTTTTCCATAATAAATTGTTTACATATCTTCATTTAAATGTATGCGATGCTAAAAAAATAGTACTCCCTGTGTTTCATAATATAGGATATTATTTTTAAAAGCACACACTTTAAGAAATTTAATTTTGTTTTCTATCATTTAATATTTAATTTCAGAAAATTCAACCAATGATATAAAAGATTCCAGAATATAAAAGATCATCAAATATCAAGTGTATTTAAAGTTGCATAGAAATTTGTAAAACATTCTATATTTTAAAACAAAAACAAATCCCTAAAACATCGTATATTTTGGAATAGGGGGAGTAACAAGTTGGACCCTCCTCGTTATTAA
>NW_003302551.1:536045-606407 GCF_000004255.2 Arabidopsis lyrata subsp. lyrata
AATCTATAGTATAATAATCATCGTCCACGTCAGAGTTTCACCTCTTTCTCTCCGGCTTTGCATGGGTCTTTCTTTCTCCTTATCTCCCTCCCTGACCTATTATACTTCCTCTACAATTCCATTGCTTCTTGATAATCTCTCTCTCTCTTCTTTCTATCTATTGTTCTTTAATTTGTCTCTCTCTTTTTCTCTAGCAATGCTTGGAAGCTATAGAGAAGTGAGTATTAGTAATTTCAATCCATTTATGTGTCGGATTATATAACCGGACTAAATATACGTATAACTTCTTGTTATTCTCTCTTGATCATTAATATATGCAAATCACTCTATGGTAATTGATATATAAGGTTATGTGGCCAAGACTTGTGGCCAACAAGATCCTAAGGAAAAGTGTCGGGAGCAACAACTTCGTTGCCGATTTCCCACCGGATACCGAGCAGAAGTTTCTAGAAGCTTCCGGATTAGTTGATGAACGAGCTTCTTTCACTTCTAAATCAATTCTTCTCGAGCAACACAAAACCACTCATCTCAACACCAAGTAATACATAAATAACTTTCTTTATCCTATGTATTTTATAAAAATTAGATATCTTTATTTGTTAACTATTGATGAATATACTTGTACAGGGAAGAGAGCGGATCACAATACCGTTTACTTGACATAACTAGCTAGTCGCTTTTCTTGCATTGCACTACATTCAAACCTAGTATACAGTAAACCAGTAAAGCTAACCAAAACGTTGATAACTATATATATGATCGAACGTGTGGAAATTTAAAAATTAACATGTAATTTTAATTATATGTTTTTAGGGTTTTTGTAAGCACATGGAACGTCGGTGGTATTGTACCAGACGATGGGTTTGACATGGAGGATCTGTTGGAAACACATCAAACACCGTGCGACATATACGTGCTTGGGTGATTACTAAACACTACAACACAATTAAATTTATATAGCTATAACCTATGGATTTTGTTTATTTAGATGTCTAAATTTTTTTGACCAAAAAAAAAAAAAAGATGTCTAAAATTTAGTTTAAATAAAAATCTAGGTTTCAAGAGGTAGTGCCTCTTCGAGCTTCGAATGTTTTGGGATCAGATAACAACAAAGTCTCAACAAAATGGAACTCTTTGATAAGAGAGGCTTTGAACAAGGAAGCAAAACCTCATGGAGACAAAGACTTGTCGGAATCAAAGGGTATTAATGGTATTTCACAAGATTTCAGATGTATCATAAGTAAACAGATGGTCGGAATCTTGATCACCGTTTGGGTCCGAGGTGATCTCTGGCCGTACATCCGTCATCCTAACGTTTCATGCGTTGGTTGCGGCATCATGGGTTGCTTAGGAAACAAGGTAACAAATATTAAGAATTTCCTATCTTTTTAAATAAATAAATTCTCACTGTTATAGATGTGGACTGATTTAGGTATTGACTGTTTATAGAAAATGCTTACGCGCGTTCGCATTTGTATTCATATCTGATTATTTTAATTCGTGGTTGAAAATGAACTCACAGTTATATGCATGTTTCTTGTTTGACTGAGATTTATATAGCATAATAGTTTGTACTAGACTACTAATTAATTACCACCGTATCATAACCTAAGTTAATTAAAATTGGAATTCCCGTGTGTGAATTTAATTTTTATATCTAATAAGCTAACTAAACAATATCTGCATTTTGATTAAAAAAATATATAACTAATGTTCTGTTTGTCTTTGGTTATTATGATACTTGCATCATAATATATTTGGAAGAATCAGAATTTTTAACTTTGTTGAGTTTTTTACATTTTCTTGATCAATAGGGATCGGTATCGGTTAGATTTCAATTGCACGAAACGACCTTCTGTTTCGTTTGCAGCCACCTAGCTTCCGGTGGCCGTGGCCGAGATGAAAGGCAGAGAAACTCCGACGTTAACGAGATCTTAGCTAGATCGAGTTTTCCTCGAGGCTCATCTCTAGATTTACCCAAAAAGATTCTTGATCACGAGTAAGCTTATATATATCTATATATCTTTAATATAATTGCTAATATCTTAAAATGATATTCAATAACACTACTTTGTTCATATATTTTGTGTAAATTAAAAATTTCCAACTTGTTATTAATTAACTATAGCACAAGGTCATACAAAAATTATAATAGTTTTAGATAGTTGACCGGTTAATAATATTAAGACTTGATAATATGAAATGAAAAGGCTAGTTTGGTAAGTACTTGTTAAGAAATTACCAACTTGTGATAGATATGTTTATATTATTTAATTATGAAGTTATTTTTGTTGGATCAAATTTTACAGTCGAGTGATTTTTCTGGGAGACTTGAACTATAGAATTTCATTACCCGAGGAGAAGACAAGATTATTGGTGGAAAGCAAAGAATGGAACATCTTATTAGAAAATGATCAGGTAATTGTTTATGTAGATGTACTTTAATATAAATTCATTTTTTTTTTCATATGTCAAAGTTGTAAACTCGCCATTTTCTTATATATATTTTGTTATTTGTATAAATTAAGCTAAGGATGGAGATCTTGAACGGTCAGATTTTCAGAGGTTGGCAAGAAGGAATTGTCAAATTTGCTCCAACTTATAAATATGTTCCAAATTCGGATTTATATTACGGATGCATTACATATAAAAAAGACGAGAAGAAACGAGCTCCTGCATGGTAAGTAACGTATATATATATATATATATATATATATATATATATATATATATATATATATATATATATATATATATAATTTATTTATAATTTAAATAAAAAGTTTTTATCTCATGCATGCATGCATATATTTAAATAGGTGTGATCGAATAATATGGTACGGAAATGGACTGAAGCAACATGAATATACTAGAGGAGAAACGAAGATATCTGATCATAGACCTGTCAAAGCTATTTTCACCACAGAAATTACTGTTATACGGCGTGGTAAAAAGATTCGTAATTTCTTTTTCTCGGACAGATTTGAAGACAGAATTAACGGGTATAGTAGCATCGATTCCAAAGACTACTCGTGGATATCCACATAATTTTATTAATCGGGGTGAAATCTTGTCACTTGTTAATATATAATTCACCCAATTATAGTTATAGTTTTTATGTAAAAAAGCTTATACATATAGAGTCTTTGTTTTATACATTTTTAGTTCTTAGCATGTTCTTTGTGCAATAAGAGAATCTATAGAAGAACTACATAAATCATCTTCTACAGTTGTATGGTAAAATAGTATTCATGAATTACAAAAGTATATTGAGTTTTCACAATGCATATGCAATATATTTATGCAGTTCAACAACTATATGGTCCAACACTGAGATTACAAAATTAGTATACAAAACCTTTTTAAAAAACAAATTATTACATAAATAATTATGCGACTACGAATGAAGATTCACATTTAGTAAAACCAGATCTTTGATCTCCAACACTAAAACGAATTCAATTCCCAACCACCAAATTAAATATCACTGGATCATCCATTTTGTTCGAATTAATTTCAAATTATGAATACAACTTTTTCTTAGATTAAAAAACATAAATTGAGGGTGACTTTCCATGCAATAACATACAAGATTAACACTTTAACAACAAAACAAACTAAGGCTATTGTTGACAAGCCATATGGTTGGTTAATTTGGCAATTGGCATTATGTGTGGACAGGAGGCTAAGAGCATGAACAATTGGGTATTTTAAATAATAATATGAGACTAATAATCATATTTTATTTTATCTTGTTTTCGCAAAACAAATAGATATGGTTTGTTAATTATAATGGCAAGTGGTTTTAGTAAATGCATATGAGTTGTTGTCAATTTGTCTACCAAAATTATAGTTGTTGGAAATAGGATAATATCAAATATGAATATCGAATGAACTTTTTTTTTTATTATAAACTAGGATCGGACCCGCGGTCCAACGCGGGAGAATATTGGTTTACATACGTTGATTTTAATAGTGCGTGTTTTAAGTTGAGCGAATCGGGTAGTATACTTATAAATATTCATAATAAAGAATTGTAGAGAAAATGTTAAATTGTTTATAATTAAATCGATCATATTAATTATGATTAAAAATAGAATTTTATGTTTTAGAATTCTAAAATTAGATGATTCATAGGAATTAGAGCAATAAAAATAAGTCAAAAACCGTGGGTCGAGCCCAAATCATCTCACTATGGGGCATATTTATGAAAATATATTAAACCCGTAAATAAACGGGCCACACGGATTGATTCGCAGTGGATCATAGGTTTTAATCGGTTTTCGTCCGCGGGTTGGCAGATCAGCCCGCATGTTAGTATTTATTGATAAAAGTATAATTTATTCAACATTTGGTAATTTAAAAACTTTTAATAAATGAAATTATAATATTTATAAATATAATGAGATATAAAAATGCAAAATAAACAAATGAATCGTTGTAAGAAAAAGGGAAAAATAAAATACAGGATAATCTCTTTACCAATACAAAATTGGACCGTTGCATGAAATGTTTTATAAGATCAATGAATCCATTATTTTGTACTTGCGACATGGCAACAGAAATTCGCTTAGGAAAATAATTTTTTGATTATGCGTATCTAAAAAATAATGTGAAAAATAGAATAATATCAATTTCTTCAAACACAAATATATAAATGGGAAAAATAGAAATACAAAATATCCTTTCACAAAAAAAAAGAAAAAAAAAAAAGAAATACAAAATATCTAATCAGCCCATCACAAATAAACAAATGACTCGTTGTCAAAAATTGGGGAACAAGAAGATCTCATTACCAATAAACAAAGTTTTTAAAAGACCAATGAATCCAATGTTCCACTAATACTTGCAATTTGCCAACAGGAAAAAAAGGAAAAACTTGGGATTATGTAATTGTATATTGGGCCTATTTAAGATAACGAGCCCAGGCCCATATCAGAATCTTATCGAGGTAAATGATAAAAAATGACATTATTGGCCTTTCGAGTTTCAGCGCCATTGAAACGTTTCAAAATCTTCACGGAGAGCTCCAAAATCAGAGAGAGATGTCTACGGAGATCGGTCATCTTCGTCGGAGATTGGTCGAGTTTTTGATTCAATCTACTACTGTAAGTTTAATCTTCTTCTCAATCGTTATCTGTTGATGTTTTCTCTCCTGATTTTGGTTTTGGATCTGATTTTGGCGATGGAAGCAACTTGAACTTCCTCCGATCGTTAAATACTCAGCTCTATCGCTCTTCTTTGATCGATTTCGTCCAAATGTAGTCAGGTATTACGATTTTAATCCTCCGATGATTCCTGATTTGAGAATTTTGTAGTGAATTCGATTGTTTTTAGGGTTTAATTGAACAAACCAGTACTCGTTATCGGTGAAATTGCAAGTATAGATTAGTGATTTAGTGTAACAGATGATACTGTAGATTTGGATCAGTCCTTGTTTTCGGATAGATTCACGATGTGTTAGTATTGATACTCATCGAAGAATAAAATCTTGTTTGATGGATTATTTAGGCATTATATAATGTTTGTGGGTGTCTCTTTAAAGGTTCTGGATACTTTGGGTTTTATAGGTTTTTACAGAAAAAGAAAGCAGAACATTGGCTATTGCAACCTTTGACTGAGAGCAATCTGCAGTTATTTGTGTTAATCTCCATTTGGATCTCATGTAAAGTGGGTTTTACTTCCTTATTTCTGCTTTTGTTTTTTTTGTGTGTTTGTTCTCTTATATGTGCACCTAGAACTGAATTGTTTGCTTCTGCAGATGCATTGTACACGAGGTTTATCGGTTCATAGTCTTAAATCCTTTGGGGATATTGTGATTACAGAGCAACTCTTCATGGTTCGCGATTTCTTAGATGCGGTAAGCTACTGTTGAAAATCTTTAAATTGTGACTGAAATTTGATAGATGCTTTGATAGTTTCAATGAGTTTTGAGGTTTTTTTTTTTTTGCAGGAACTAATTTTTCTGAAGGTAACCATTCCACACTTGGGGACGCTCTCTACGCTATAGAAGGTTTTTCAAACTTATTGGTCTGTCTTCCTCATTGTACATGAGAAGCAGGTTTTGAAGTTTGAGATAGGCACTCTAAATATAGCTTATACACTGCTTGAAGACCTTTTTATTCAGTTCAAGTAAGTTGCTTCATCCTTATCAAGTATTTAAACCCTTAAAGCTCCTGAATGATATTGTGCTAGTCCATGTTGTTATTATCTAACTCCTCAACCATATTTTTTTCTATTAGAGAAGTTGCAAAAGTTGGGGATCATTTGAACTTTGAAGCGTGTATGGACATGATGGATCTTCTTTACGAAAAAGAGGAGACATCCCTTCTTTACAGATATTCAAAATCTCTGGCTGCTTCCATTTTGGTAAACTTAATTGATCTCCGTTATAATTTGTTTAAGTAGACATTAAAATGAAGTTATAATTGTGTTCTTCTCTTGACCACAGGTCTCTTCTTACATAATAACAGTGCCTAAACAGCAGTATGAATTCCCTATCCTCCCCTGGGGTAAGCATTCATCTTTCTGCTCTTTCTATCAAAACCATTTTGTAATTACAATTACCAATGATAGATAGATTTGTATGAATCAAGTCATAGGATATTGAATAAGTTAGAAACAGGTTATAGCATATAGGATCAATAAGGCCCAATGTTCACCTTTTTGGCTATGCATTTCAACATCATACAAAAGAGTGTCTTGTTCACACATCAAGGTCTTCTTCATCTTTCCCCTTAGACCTGGACATTGTATGTTTCTCACCTAATACTTATTATTATGAATTATGATAATGAGCCATCAAGGTTGACTTATCAGTTTACGACCACCGGCCATATACGTATACGGTTTACGGATCAATCAGATCTTTTGTGGTCCATAACATTTTGCTAAACCTAACATATCTCTGGTCCGGGCCACTCAAATATTGTACCGGACCGTATAAGATATAGGAATAGGAGACAGTAATAGTAGAAGTCACTAGTCAAGCGTCAGCATTTTCTTTTTCTTATTTAAAAACCAAACCTCATTTTCATGGAGTTATAGCTGTAATACACTCACACACACAAAAGATAGAAAGAAGAAAAGTCTATTTCTATTTATTTCAAGGGTCCCTCTCCAAAATTTATTCTTCTTCATTTATGGAGTCTACACTAAATTGTTCTGAGATTTGTTCTCTGTATACCCTTTTTCAGTTTTTCACATTTCATGGTAACAAATAGGATCTCTTTCAAACAATACCAAATTCTAGAAGAGATGATTTATGTGTAAATCTTTCACCTACTCTTTCTTATATACACATGTACATGTTGATCCACGTGGTATGAGTCTTTACTGTAAAGTTAAAAAAATGTTAGGCCTATCTTATTTTTAGGGACCATTGTCGAAACTAGAAAGAAGTAGAGTGAGGTTTCTAAGGTTAGGAGAGGGTAGGCACTAGACATAGTTTTGCTCTGCTTCTGTGTTTCATGACTCTGTTATTATCTATTGATGACTAGAGAATAGAAAACAACAAAAATTAAAGACTAGAAGGCAAATGATGAGCCTAATTTTTATGAGTAGGGGATATATAGTTTTATTATCCATCAATATTATTTGGCCCTACTTCGACCTACCATTTTCATTTTCAGTTTAATTTTTTAATAATGCAGATGGTTTTGTGAAATAACAACAACTTCAAATTTAAGTATCTGTGAAATTTTGCAATTCCATTGAGCTTATAAGATAGTGACAAAAATCACCTATTTCCATAACAAACTATTAAAAGTTTCTAATTCCATAATACGCCTCTAAAATAGTGTATCCTTTCATTTTATATTTTATGTTATCTTGCTTTCACTTAAAGCTCGATTCTTTGTTTGTTTGTTTAGGAGGTTCATACATAAAATATAACCAAAAATGTACGCCAAAGATGTTTGTTGAGTTAGGAGTAGTTTCCAAGGAGTCCTTTTGAGTTTTTAGTAACAGTCCCATCTGAAATTGTCTCTTCTATAACGCTTTTTAATATGAATTTTGTATTTTGGCAGTTAAAATGGTGACAAATATGGAAGAAAAGGAAGTGGTGGAGCTTGTTGGATACATACTTTCTCATGTCCTTTACTCGAACTCTCCTTAAACCCTACAGGTACACGCATCTTTAATCCCTTCCTATCTGCTTCTCTTTTTAAAAACACAAATTAAACCTGAAAATAAAGTGTATATATATTTTTGAAGATATATATGGACATGTAGGGTCTATATTCATATATAATCACACATGCATATTATATACACATCAAATACGCATTTTCATACTTTTGAAATTTAATTGTCTTACCTTCAAACTGTTAAATATCGTTAAATATAAATTCCACTCACGTTTTGGTCCACAATTTTGACCTATAATAAAAGTTAAATTTTCCACAATAGAATTAATAGAGAAATATCAATTCAATTGAAAAAACTGACTGTAGTATGGAACATACAATGATACAAATGGCAACTCTGCACAATTACATCATTGGTAAAATACTGCAAAAATAGCCATTCCACTTCTAAAGTTTTGAGAGTTGGGACACACGTATTTTGTAATGTTTTACGAAATTTTAATTCGTATATAATGTGTATGATGAAGATCTACTATATATATTTATACATGGGGATCTAGTGATATATGTATGCTTACACAAGGCAATGACGGTTGCGATGCGACATACCAGACATGTGATTTACTAGATCCACTTCGAACCATCTAAAATTATTTTATTTTCACCTACATAAATGTGCGAATTTATTATACTTCTCCTAAATGATATTGGTACTTTAACTCTGAATATTTGTCCTTACTGTACCACATTAGGGATTTGTCTTCTCCAAATAATTAGTTTCACTATTTAACCGAAAAATCTCACCCAACATAAAGACAAATAACTAAAGTTGACAAAAGAAAAGACAAAAAAATGTGAAAATATAGAGAGAAAATAACTAAGTTTGCTTGGCATTTATAGATTTTTGTTTGTAAGCTTTCTCTAGTGGAATCCTAACTTCACAGTAATATTTACTATTACACAAAACAAAAGTGAGCTGTGCTCTAGCAAAAAATTTCAATAAATTAACTATTTGACCCTTCCGAATTGGATAGTTTTTGAATTTAATGTTTTATTTGATTTTCAAAAAACCAATAATTCAGGATTGTTGAGTTGTGAATTGGGTGTGCCACGTCGATGATAAAATCCAACCACTAGATAAGTATATGATTAGATGGAATGATTAGACACTTAATCAAAGTAGCATCCTAGGGGGTTTAGCACATTATTAAAGTGATTTTATACCTCTTTTCACTATTTAAATCTCATTTAGTTTTGTTTTGATAAATCATTCTTTTGCTTCTACTTTATACATTATGATAATATTTGTTATATAAAACGAATAATATGATTAAGTACATTTCCTTTTTATAATGGATTAAAAGTGATTATGTTTCTTCATAATCGTATCACGACTGTATCCAGCACGACGTTGACTTTTAATATTCAGTCTCCCACACATGCGATATTAAATTGGGCGATACAGTACCAAATCCAAAAACAAATGTTTTTGTAAAGATTGTAGTTTATGTGTCTAATTCTGTTTTATTAAGTTACCCAAATTTATTATTGGGAGACTTATATAACTACTCCCATTATTATTAAATCATATACTTAAATGATAAAATCATGGAATTTAAATTGCTACGAAGAAGACTTAATGTTATTGACTTATTGTATAATTTGCATGGACCGTATTAAAAATCTCATTACCCCATCCAAAGTTGAAATCGATTCTACTTGTCCTTTTCTCCCCAACCACCTTAAATGTTTATTTTTTTCTTGTGTTTTTATGTTAGGAGTTTATGTGTCATCTTTTTTGTTTTTTTCCAAACAAGAAAAAATATTGAGCACAAAAACTATAAAAGTAGATAATATATATAGATATTATTATATTAAACAAAAAATTATTTAGACCTTATCACTCTAAAATATATGTTAACAAATTTTGAATTATGTTTAATACTTGGATTATGTAGTGTCTGACATTTCATGTCAATCTTTATTTTGGTGCCGTTTTTATGTAAACAGACTTAATTCTAACCATAAAAAAATAAATCTCGAATGTGCATGGTAACTAAAATGATACGTATACTAATTTTATAAATTATTAAACTTGCTCGTTACTCATTTATATAAAATTATTTTGGTAAAATAAAATTTAATACATATATATATATATATATAATGATTTGCAGCTTGATTAGTTGGTATGGAGGGCAATAATTATGTTTGGATGGGAATGGGATACTAACAAAAGTTGTTAATTAAAATTAATTTTAAAAATAGACATCTACTTTTCTTGATGAAACTGGTGGAGAGGAGCGGTAATATGTGACCATACTTTTGATTAGACCAAATTGGCATCTTTCTTGTTATTAAAGGGGGTACATAGTATCATTATCATCTTTAACGAATCAGAGTCCACGCTAACAATAGATGACTCTGTCTTCCCCATTTGTGGTAAATTTTCTTCTCATGATTATTGTTTGGTTGATATAGGTATTATGCAAATATTGTAGATAGTAACAATTACTCCACTATTTACTAGTAGAACATTATGATAATTGATTTCGAATACAATGTTACATTTGGAATATGAAAGATAATATATGCACATACTTTTATATATGCAATTGTAGAGGATTCGACATATTTTTGTATAGGTATACAGGCTCGGGAAAAAAAACCGGATTCGAAATCCGGATCGATACCCGAACCAAAAAAACCGGTTCGAGGTGGGTAAAGATAAAAGGAAATTACTTCATTAGGTATAGTTTTTGTAAACTCGTGCGTATTGGATCGGTCCGGGTATTATCCGTTATCCAAACAGGTTACCCCGAATACCTGACATATAATTAAATATCCAAAATATTAATTACATCTAATTTTAATATAATTTAATTATCTAAAATTACAATTATAAATCTAAATATGTCAATTAACTAAAGATTTAAATACCCAAAACAACCAAACTATCCAAATTTTTATGTTTGTCAAAATTTAGCAAAATATATTCAAATATAACTAAATTTATTAAAATTTAACAAATTTTTAAAGTTTTTCGGGTACCAGATTTTTACATACGACATTTTACATATAAAATACCCGAACCAAACGGGTACCCATATTTTCTGGATATTTATAGGATCTAAATTTTTTATCCAAACCGATCCGAACCCGACGATATCCGAACCGGACCAGAACCGAATGTTTAGAAATATCCGAATGGGTCGTAAATTCATTACCCATTAAACCCGAATCCGAACGGATTTTATCCGAACCCGAACAGATTACCCATTTGCCAGGTCTAGGTATACCCACATGAAAAAAAATGTATAATTTTGAGTAAGTTAATAACCATTTTCTAAACTCCATAACAAGTTTTGCCCCAAAAAAAAGGATTCAAATGAGTATGGGGTTTTTCAATTTCAAATTCCTATCACGAAAATACAATTCAAGATTCAAAAATATCATTAAAAAAAAACGTCCATCAATAAATATTATTAGTGAGTTGTTTTATTTATTATTTTTAAATTATGAAATATAATAAATGATAATAAAAAAGAAGTAAAATTACATAAGACTTAATAACTTCAAAAAAAAAAAAAGTTAATAACTTCTATACAAACATTCTTTTTTTTTTTTAACCTCTTCTATACAAACATTCTAAAAGTAAAAAATAAAAGTCATCTATATAGAAAAATATACTTCCTCCGTTCTTTTATAAATGATGTTTTAGGAAGAATGTATATAGATTAAGAAATCATTTACTTTTTGTTTATTTCTAAACGAAAACATCATTTTATTATCTAATCAACTAATAAAAAACTAATATACAGAATATAAATCTTCAAAACTAATAAAAACGTAATTAATTTTGCAATGAAAATTGAAAATATCATCTATTTAATACTAAAATTAGAAGCTTAAAATATCATTTATAAAATAAGGGATGGAATGTGAAGTAAGAAACAGTAGTATAATTTGAAAAGGAAAGAAAATATTTATCGTAAAGTTTACACTTCACCGTCAAAACACAGCTACTTATGTCAGTGACTCTTCTTCTATCTACACGACACAAACCTACCATACACACTCTCTCAATAACTCGCGTGACTTTCCTCCTTCAATTCTAATTGGAACGTATTAATCACGCGCTATTACCTGCAACGCGCTTATCGTCTGGCACACTCACCCGCACCGTACCCGTCGTCGGTCTTTTCGCCAATTTATCGTATTTTTCCGTGAAACAGAATAATAATAATTTAATACTAAAAGTGTATAATAAATTATTAAATCCTGTTTAAAAGAAACTCATTATTGATTTTTCTTTTTTTTGTAACTCTCTTCTCTGTTGCTACCTGTTCTTTCTCTCTGTTCATTCCCTTTTCTTTAGCTTAATTCAGCAAATTTGTTTCTCTCTACTTTGCTCTCTGTTTCTTTGTTTTTTCTTTCCTCTGCAAAGTAAAAGTAATGAGAGCTTAATTATAATGTTTGTCTCATCTTCAAGCTTCAGATCTGATGCTTTGTTTCTGCTAGTAATTGTCTTTTTCTTTTTAGATTAATCACCATTTTTGTGAACAAGAACCAGAAAAGCTTTTCAAGATTCGAGTGAGGAAAAATTTAGCTGAAAATGCTGGAAATTGGAAGTCCCAATGCTCTGTTTTTTCGTACGAACACTACTTGTAATAATCTTCTCCGTGAGCTTCAGGTTTGTTTTTCTTCCTCTCTTTTACTTTGTTGGTTTCTCTGTGTTTTCTTGATGATGACGGTTGATGAAAAAAAAAGTCTTTGTTTTTTTTTTACTCTCAAGGGTTAAAGGATGATTCTTTTGGACTCATAATGAGTTTGGTAGAGACAATTTAACTGAATTTAGTCTTTTGTGTTCATTATCTTTTTCCTCTCTTAGGTCCAAGGGTTCCTGTGAATTTTGACTAAAACATGTCAATTTCTGGAAATTTCTTTACTTTTTTGGTCTCCATGTAACTGTTGATGTTCTGTGGTTTCAATTTCATGCACGAGCTCTCTTACTAGAAATTTTCTGTTTTTGTGTTGTATGGAGGTTGATTTCATGAGTTTAATGGCTTTTTTGGGTTGTATGAAACAGAAAATATGGGTTGAAATTGGTGAGAGTGAGACTGAAAAAGATAGGATGCTGATGGAACTGGAGAGAGAATGTCTTCAAATCTATCAAAGAAAAGTTGACGAAGCAGCAAATTCTAAGGCAAAGCTTCATCAGTCTGTTGCAGCAATAGAAGCTGAAGTTGCTTCTTTAATGGCTGCCCTTGGTGTGTTAAACATCAACTCACCGGTACACATAGCTATCTTCATGATAGATGATTTAGATTGTGTGTTTAGAGCTTAACAACTATTGCTAAAATTTTGTGTTTTCTTGTATTTTGATGTGCAGATTAAACTGGATAAAGGTTCAAAGTCATTGAAAGAAAAGCTTGCAGCTGTGACTCCTCTAGTTGAGGAATTGAGAATTCAAAAAGAGGAGAGACTGAAGCAGTTTTCCGATATAAAGGCGCAAATTGAGAAGATTAGTGGGGAAATCTCAGGATACAGTGACCATCTCAACAAGGCCATGATCAGTTCCTTGACTCTTGAAGAACAAGACTTGACTTTGAGGAAACTTAACGAGTATCAAACACATCTCCGCACGCTTCAAAAGGAAAAGGTAAAGGTTTTGTCACACATCTATAAAGAGCATTGAACAACAAATATCCATCATTTATGGTTACTTATAAACATGTTTATGTTCCTTTCATGCAGTCTGATCGCCTCAACAAAGTGTTGGGTTATGTCAACGAAGTCCACGCACTATGCGGTGTTCTTGGAGTTGACTTTAGTCAAACAGTTTGTGAGGTTCATCCTAGCTTACATAGGACAGACCAAGAGCAATCTACAAACATTAGTGATAGCACATTAGAGGGCCTTGAGCACATGATTCAAAAGCTAAAAACTGAGAGAAAAGCCCGAATTCAAAAGGTAGCTTCTAGTCTACTTATAAACATGTTTCCACAATACCATCCCTCTATTTCATATTTATATAGTGACTTGTCTTTTTTGTGTTTCCAATAATACTTCCAAATGTGCAGCTGAAGGATGTAGTGGCTTCACTGTTCGAGCTATGGAACCTAATGGACACACCACAAGAAGAGAGAACTAAATTTGGAAAAGTTACTTATGTTGTAAGATCATCTGAAGCTACTATCACTGAGCCGGGAATCCTTTCAACCGAGACAATTGAACAGGTTCAGTAGAAGCAATTCTATAATTCCACATTTATGTCTTTAATCTCATTCTTGATCTGAGTCTTTGTTTTGCCTTTACTTTAGGTATCTGCAGAAGTGGAAAGTCTCAGTAAACTGAAAGCAAGCAGAATGAAGGAGCTTGTAATGAAGCGAAGATCCGAGTTAGAGGATCTTTGCAGACTAACGCACATTCAACCTGACACAAGCACTTCTGCTGAGAAATCAACTGCCTTAATAGATTCCGGTAAATATGAATTTTTTTTGGTTTTTGAATAGTTGGTATATACTTGCAAATTCCACATGTTTTAAGCCAAGCTTCCCCTTGTTTCTTCAGGATTAGTGGACCCTTCAGAGCTTCTTGGAAATATCGAAATGCAGATAAACAAAATTAAAGACGAAGCACAGAGCCGGAAAGATATCATGGACAGAATAGACCGTTGGCTCTCTGCATGTGAAGAGGAAAATTGGTTGGAAGAGTATAATCTGGTATGAGAAGCTGAAAGCTTAACACTCACACATTGTTTGAAGGATGTAGTCTAAAGATTAATTCTTTGGTTTCAGGATGAGAACCGGTATAGCGCTGGAAGAGGTGGACATGTAAACCTCAAGCGGGCAGAACGAGCCCGGGTTACAATCAATAAGATCCCTGGTACTTTCCATTTTTCGCCTTTTTCTAGTCTCTGAATAAGAAATCAAATAAATAATTGTAGCTTATACTTTTGTGTGTTACAATTATTTACTTCAGGAATGGTTGACAATCTTATCAAGAAAACACTTGTATGGGAAAATGACATGCAGAATTCGTTTCTATACGACGGTGTAAGCTAAAACTATTTAAAGTAAGTGCAAAGTCATTAGCACCCAAAGTCCTTTCTTTAATTCTTGTAACTACTTCCTGTAGGTTCGATTGGTTAACATACTAGAAGACTATAAACTGACAAGGAAACAACAGGAAGAGGAAAAGAAAAGATACAGGGTTGGTCCAAAAGAAAAACTCTCCTGAAAACACTCAAGATTTTCTCTTTCCCGTTTAAAACAGGTTCTATATCTTTGTGCAGGATCAAAAAAAGAGGCAGGATCTCCTACTAACCCAAAGGGAATCCGTTTATGGATCAAAACCAAGTCCAAGAAGAAGCAGCAGCTTCAGAAAGCCCAATGGTTTCAACATTAGCAATGGGAATGGTTCAGTGCCTCCCACACCTCGTAGAAGCTCGGCAGGGACAACAACTCCTGACATTCTTCTAACTCCGAGATCTTACTCAGGTCATCATCGCCAAAACGGGTATTTCAAAGAATTTAGGAGACTCACTTCTACTCCCTTGAACTATGTGGCTATGCAAAAAGAAGATACTGTTTCTACTACCTACACATCGATTTATAGCTCCGAGCCAGACTCGCCTCTACAAGGCTGACTTGACTCTCTTTTCCACCGGTAAGAGAAAAGATCAAAACTTTAAAGCATCAATTGATTAGCTTAACATGCCCTTCTAGTAGATTCCTCAAATTACAGGGTTTTTGTGGTGATTTTAAACTGTGTAACAGGATTTGTGGAGTAATGTTAATGTTAATAAGAAGCAAGTGAAGAAGAAGGAAGGAGACTTGTGAATACAGAAGGTGACTGACTTTTAGGAGATATGGTGAGATAAAGAGTAAGAAATAAATGTGAAATTTGTTATTCTTTAGAGGTTACAAGTTTTTTATTTTGAAGTGAAAAATACTTCTATTGTTTTGTGTCATGCTCGTGTGAAAGTGTGTGAATGGTCATTCTTGTGCGTACGTATTTGTGTATAATATACGTATTTGCTATATTTTGTGCTTTTAATTAGTAGTACTTTTGGAATTGAACCGTTTGCGTGTACAGTAAAGGTCAGATGGATAGATTCGTTGTGTTTGCGAGTCACAGATGCACATTTGTTTATAATCTTGTATTGTCGTCTAAGGAAGAACCGGACCCGAACCAAAACTGAACTGAATACCCGAATGCCGTGAGTAAAAATACTATTTGGCGAGAGAGAAATAACACGGCGAAGCACACAACAGTCCAGCGACACTCATCGGATGGATTGATAAACAGGTCCGAAATCAACTCACCACCATCATACGTATGAGAGACAGGAGTATGACAAGGCGCTCCAAATTTGGCTCCGCACTCGAACTTGATTGGCTTCAAACACTTCTCAAATTTCTTTTGAAATTCAGCTTAGCTTTTCTTTTGATATCCCGTTGCACTCGTTGTAAAAACGTATATTTTTTCTTTGAATATAATTTCACATTACATTCAAAAAAAAAAATATTAATGAAAACTTAAAACTAAACCATTGCCTTATTATATTTTTAGATATCACATAAGCACAGCGTTACATCGCAACTCAAGGCAAGTACGTATTACTCTCACGTAAATAGAGAGTAATATTATATGGTGCAAGTTTGCAAGATGATAAAATTGATGAGAAAACAAAAATGATAATAAATTATTTGGACTTAATAAGTAAAGCCCAGTTAAGCCCATATATTGACTTTCATAAAACACGGCCCATTCTAAAATAGGATTTATACTGAAAATGCCCATGCACTCATAAGAAACTAGAAAAGTAGAAATTATAACATTTTCTAAAGCTGTTAACCGAATCTGACCGGACCGGTTATCATCGAATAACAATATAACAAGTATACCGAAACTTTGGTACTACATCGAACTACTATTACCTTAACCCAACATAAACTTCAAATCAAATCGATTAAAACCTCAACGCAAAAGAGATTTGACATTTTCACGGCTCGAACTCGTGAACTTGTTGAAGAACTCGGTAGATCGTAACATTAGATCTTCGAGATGTGGTTTCGTCATCATGAGATCTCGTGAAAAAATTGCTGTTCCCTTCAACGTCGAATGAGTTGTGTCTCTTACGTACGTTACGGACATGTTGACGTGGCGGTGGATAAACCGGAGTTTCGTAGCTGGCTCTGTGTTTAACCCAGCCCGGTTTAGATTTCTCCATTGATTTCTTCACGGTTAAAATGGATTTTACTATGATATAATCGTTGAAGTGAGAAATTTTGGTGTAATTAAATTTTCAAGAAACTAAACTTACGTGAATGAGAGAAGATGAGACTGGTACGGGACATTTAACCGGACGATCTTCTTCTTCCGGTTCAACCGGATGCTCAACCGGACAGAATTCGACGTCGAATTGATTGGTTTCTTCATCGTATTCCATCATCACTGACTCCTCCACACTTTCTCTTTTGCCCTAAGGAAAACAAGAAAAAAAAAGGGGTTTGTTCCCAATATTTCAAGAATAATGTGTCCAATATCGTAAAATGAATGAAATTAAAGGGTTTGTGTCAAAATTAAGAAGTGAAGAAAGATTAGATTAGGAGAGAAAATAAAAACTCACTGAGGAATCGAAGTCCATGAGATTGGTGAAGATGAAATGTGTTGAGAGAGAGAGAAGCAATGTGAATGTGAGAGAGTTTGTGTGTATAAAAGGGTAAAAATGAAAGAGAAAGCGAAGAGGTAAAAACTAAATAAATAAAAGTTGGTTTTGGCATGAAAAGGAGGGATTTTTAACCCCACAGTGAAAAAAGATGTGAGGCAGAAAAAGATTCCTTAACCTCCCACTATTTTTTCTTTCTTTTTTCAGGACCATTTTCATATCATTCAAATGGCGTATGGGTGATAAAACTTTTTATAGATTGTTTTTCTTTTTTTATAATATTAGCAATCGGTGCCAAACTTCAAAACATGCAATGTGTTAATGGAGTGTATAAACGGTAAAATTTTATCATAAAAAATTTCACATTATAATTAACTCCAATTAATAAACAAGTTATCAAATATATAAATGACAATCACAATATTCATGCAAAGAGTAAAACTAACAATTCATATATGTCTCCTTTGTAAAACAGTCAAATATATAATCACAATATCAACACTAATGTAGTTTTTTTTTCCTGTATATGTGGAATTGTATCACTATTTGGTTCAGGGTCTAAAAAGATGATAAAAACAACTACCATATATTATATACACTTTCTTGCTTTTAACAAAAGGAGATATGCTATCTTTCTTTGAAAATCCGAACAATCTTTCGCTTTGTTTCATGTCTTACTTTTTTTCTTTCTTCTTTCCCTTTTAGGGCTTTGAAGAAGATTGGTGATGTAGAGAAAAGCTATTGATTTGCTCGTAATCCGTTAAAATTACAAATAAATAAAAATTGCAAAAAAAAAGAAAACAAAACCACTAAAGCCGGCCGTTAAGGGGAAAGCATGAGGTACACCACTTTGCTTTACTTCAACAAGCCGTTTTTGTATGCGAATGGAAAAAGCAAGCTTACTACAAATACACATATATAGTGTATATAAAAGACCATAATTATACGGTAAAATATTAGCGGTATGATATAATTAATTAGCCATGCAATATAATAGAAAACAAACATTGTTAAGAAAAAGTTGCTGATTTTATCAAAGATCCAACATATATTTGAGTAATTTTCTAAAAATAATATAGTTATAGTTTATATCCTATAACAAACAGCCAAGAGACTCTTGAAATCAAAACAAAATTTGTTAAAGTAAACGGAAGAGTTATGTTAGAGCTAGAGATTAGCTTTCGAATGAATCTCGTAGTGATTTGAAATGAGTATTCTAGGGTAATAACTCATCGGGGTTTGAGTTTAAGTAGGAAAACTTATTTATTAAGCAATGTTTTGAAGTTTAGCTCTCTTTTTTTTGAACGGTTGTTTGCTCACATAAGCTATGATTTCTTATGTAGGTAGGTAAGTTTCTTAAGATGACTAGATAAATCGTACAAAAAACATTTGCCAACTTTTTCTCTTGTCACTTGTATTTTCACTAGTGTTTTCTTTTGGATAGACAAGAAAGAACATGACAACAAACGAGAATTGATTGCCTAAATTAATATTATTATTGTTCGAAATTAGATTCGAGGGAAGATATCCTCGAGGATTGCAACAATATTCTTATAGTACTCCATTACCTTAGTTTCATCTTCATCTCTTGCCGCATAATCCATCTACAATTTTCAAAGTAAAGTTAATAAAACTAATAGTAATGAGTATATAGTAGTGAGAGTAAAACGAAGAAATGTACCTTGGTGATTGAATTAAAAAGAGAGGAATAAAGAGACCTAAAAAGAGGTCTATCCTTAGGAGGCTTTGCTTGGATGATTAAGTAAAAGTCTTGCTTCATGTTTGATGCACTTCTCCTCAGCTCTTTCCCTCCTTCTTTCCATAATTTATTTTCTATCATCATCTCTTTAATTCTTTTTATATTTTCTGCATTTTTTCTTAATCCTTCCTATGAACCATATCAAAAACATACGAAGAAATCATATTTAGTATAATCTTTGTTTTTAGTGGTATTATGTAATAAATAATTCAACTAAAAAAATAGTAAATAATGCAATTAAACATAGTGTCTACATGGACGAGTGGACGGACAATTTGACAGTTCTATCCATAACCATTGTAACTCCTGCTACAAAGAGTCTTCTACAAACAAACATATTATGGATAACTTATATGATTAAAACCACAATAACCAAAAGTGATTGATAACTTGCAAATCTATGTATGAGCCTTAGCATTCATTCAATATTCTCTAAACAAAAAATTTTGTAAACCTACTTCGGATAAATCACTTGATCAAAGCTAGAATACTCTAAAAACAAAAAAGTTTGTAAATAAATCTTGTGATTCTAAAGAGCATTGCAATTCGTATATATCAGTCTATATGAGTGAACAAATTTTATTTTAGTAAATAACACCCTCTTTTTTTTTTTCTTTTTTTGTTAATACCAGGAGGTTTGGGGCCGAAGCCCGTAATCCCCCAGACCCGAAAGCACAGCATGTAATATTAGTTTCGTCCCAAGCGTCACTCGAACCGGCGACCTCTAAGCTTCGCCTAGGGTCTTTACCAGTTGAGCTAACGACACTTGGTAACACCGTCACTCAAATGTTTAGCAATTTTTAAGTCGAGGCAACATATAAATTGTAATATAAAACAAATGGATCAAAGTATAACTAAAATGAGTTTTGATCTAGTGGCGTTCTCTAATATATTGCGATGGGGAAATGTATGGACCTACAAAACTCTTCTCTCTTCAATTAACCACAAAAAAATGTAATTAAAGTAAAGACAAGTAGTCGTTTAGACCTGAGCAAGTTCGACGGTGCGTTCAGGCTCAGGTGGAGTAGCGCCGAAGTTGAAAAAATCAGCGGCATTCGCGGAAGCTGACCATTTACGATCAAAGAAGAACACTTGAGGGATTAGTGTTCCTGAAACTGAGAGTAAAACGTCTCTTCGTCTCCTTCTTCTTCTAGATGTATCAATGGAAAATGTTAAGTTAGAATCCGATGTATCAATTGAAGAATCTTGTTTGTGAAAGAAAGTGATATGTGGTGGTGGCTTTGAAATCGCCATATATTCACGTTTTCAGTGCAAACAAAGTAGCTGCGCCATTGAACAACCTCACAAGGATAAGAAGCAGAGATTATTAATCTAACGGTCACCGACGGTAACACGTGTCAACTACTGGAGATATGACACTTCCAACTACCCGCCAAATTTTTCATTTTTTGTTTGTTATATGAATTATCTTAAAGATGCTAATTGTAATTTACAGATACTTCAAATCTCAATTTACGTTTTAACAAAAAAAATTCAAAGTAAGAAACTAATTTTGTTAAGAAAATTCAAACCATAACCAGAATCCAGAACAGTGTTATAAAAACAAAAACAAAAAAACAACTCAAAGTCTAAATTCAAATCATAACCTCTTCGTTGAATAATAGAAAACATCAAAAATAAAAAAATTGTCATGAGACGATAACATTTTTCCGGCGAAAAATGAAGTTGTGGAGACGCACCGCCGGAGCTATAAAGGACAAACTCAGTCTAATCACGGCGGCTGATGAAAAATTCACGGCGGCGATTATCAAAGCGACGAGTCACAACGATCTCTCAATGAACATCGAAAACGTTCAATTCATCTATAGATATTTACAGAGCAACCCTTCTAGTTTCAAACCAATCATACGCGCCGTCTCGTTACGCGTGGAACGCACGCGTAATTGGACGGTGGCTTTGAAATGTTTGATGTTATTACACGGCTTGTTCTTTTCCGGAATCATGGCAGTTGATTCTATCGGACGGTTACCGTTCGATCTTTCCGATTTCGGGAAAAGGAAATCTCGGTTTAGTAGAACCGGTCGGTTTAACATTTTCGTTCGCGCTTATTTTTCATTTCTTGACGAAAGATCGATTCTCTTTTACAATAAGAACATGATTCGAATTGAGATCATCGTTAAAATGCAACGAATCGTTGATTCATTGATGAGAATCAAGCCGATTGGTGAAACGCCTCTTGTAATCGAAGCTATGGAATATGTAATCAGCGAGGTTGTTGTGATTAACGGTCATATCTGCCGCGGATTCGCCAGTTTCTTATCCAATGTTCAGTCGAATATGCTGGAGATATCGTCAGCAGAGGCGGAATTAGCGATGAAGATCGTGGCGAAATCTTTGTCGCAGAGAGAACAACTCTTCAAGTATTTCGAATTCTGTAGAGATTTTGGTGTCACCAACGCTCATGAAATCTCTAATTTCGTACGAATCACGGAATCTCAAGTGATAGTGCTCGACAAGCTTCTCCATATCGCCCCCGAATTAGATCGGAAGGCCGCAAAAGTAACACCGGTAACCGCGGCAGATATGGCGGAGGTGGATTTGGTTACCACTGAGGAGTGTTCTAATAGTCCATCAGATTTAATTAGCTTCTAATCATGTAATTACTAACTAATCAACTTTTATGTTAGTTAGTACACTCGCTAAAAGATTAACATTGCATTATTAGTTAAACTTAATATATCTAACGATTTGTAAAAGGCAAAAATGCGAAAAACAACAAATTATAAAAATATTTCTTCTTCATTAAAATTGTTTAACATAACAACATTTTATCAAAACAACATCTAATGTTACAAGTCAACATTTAAGACCTAAAGATGAATGAAATAGTTGCAAAAGAAAAAGAAAGAAAAGAAAAACAACATTTTTGCTTCCTACAGAGTTTCTCAAAGAAATCTTCAAACAAACAAAAACAGAACATTAAGAATGTATGAATTAAGATATGATTCAAACCCTAAACCGAAGAAGTTACCTTGAAGAGGAAGAAGGAAAACAAAGGTCACAAGTTGTTGTATATACACGATCAATGAGAAAAACTCAAACTATCTGATCGTGACAAACTTATTGGTTCCATGTCTAGCCCAATGACTCTTCAAATCAATCGCATTCCCAAAGCTATAACCTTCTGTTGCTAATTTCTCTAGGACCTTCTTAAACGCACCTTGACTCATCTTCCTACCTGAAATCCTTGCCCCGCGTCTCTTAGTACTCATCGGTAAAGGATACACTGAAATGTTAGTTGTGCAACAAGCGGATTGCCATCCGCCGCAACCCCAACGGTAACATTGCTGAGGAGTTCCAGTACAAGTGCAAACCGGTACAGGTAAACCAGAAATGTCCATACTCACACCATTAATCACAAGATCAACACTCTTCTTAGCCGGTTTCACACGCTGCTGTTGAACATTGCTACTAGCAACATCGCGCTCCTCTTTCGGTTTACGCATCTTCTTAGCTTTCGGTATTGTTGGTGTTGAGATGCTACCTCTCATCTTTCTCTTCTTACTAGGCTGAACAATTTCATCTTCACGAGGAGGGATTGGAATCTCCTCAAACCGGGATGAATTCACAACCGGTTGATGTATCATCTGCATCGAATTCGAACCAGATGTTTCGGACATCACACTCCCGTAATTCGGGGTGCTTATAGGCAACATGTTGAAGAACTTGTTGTCCTTGGGTTGACTAATCCAGCTATAGTTCATGTCATGCTCTCGCGGGTGATACGAACCGTTTGAACCGATCATCAGATTCGATTCACGCCCGGGTAAAAACGGTTTAGTGTTCCGGTCAATAGTAGACATCAGCTGCAAACCAAGATTACCTTTAAATGAAGCAGCCGCTGGTTCATAGTATCCCCAATTGCGAAATCCATCATCATCCATTGTGATTATAAACTACAAACAATGGCATTAAAAGTTCAATAACAGAACATTAAGCAATCGAAAAGTTTCTAAATTTGTGGTTGAATCTGACTCTAAACCTCGGTTTAATCGAAATTCACATGAAATTAACATAAGATCAATCCATTTTCTAAGATTCAGTAACAGGGTCTAATGAAAGAACAGATCTTTGAGGTACCCAGAAACGAAAATTAGGGATTTTAAAATCAAAATCAAATTTTTCTGAAAACCCATAAGCAGATCTTCAGATCTGACAAACCCAGAACCAGATCTAAAGAAACAGAACATAAAGCATCGAATTTTTTGCACAGAATCATAATCTTCATGAATCATGTTGATGATAAGATATTTCGATGAGAACAACGCAGAAATGGAAAGACAAGTACAGTACAAAAGGAGCCAATTATAATTTCGAAAAATTAAAAGAGAGAGAAAGAGACATAGATTGATGAGAGAGAAATCTCTTACATGGGTTTGGTCTAAACGGCTCTTTAAGGAATTTTTTGACCTCCTGGAGAGAGAGAGGAGAGAGAAACCTGAGAGAGATTGGGAAAGAGAAAGAAAGAAGAGAGAGGAAAGAGAAGGCTAAAGATCTTCCCAGTTTTTTTTTTTTGTGAGATAGAATCTTAAAAATGACACTTTAATATTTAAGAAAAACCAAAAGGCTTTTAATAAAAAAATGGTGAAGAGATTTTTTGGTTATTTGTAGGGTACATAGATTTGGGGAAAGTCATGTGAGAGATGAGAAGAAGACAAAAACAAAATCAAAGCCCACTGCTTCTCCTTATCCTTTACATTGTACTATTGATTAAATATATATATTTGTCAAATTCATGTTTTTAAATAGTAAATACATTAAGGTAATGTGATAATTATAGACTCCAATTGGTAGTCAACATAATGGTGGAATAGCGTTTTATAATATGATTATACAAAAGTTTATAAATAAAAAAATATGTATAATCGCACTAAAAATGTAAAAAACGCAGAATTTACGTTTTCGTTTAAAAGTATAAGTAAAATTTCATTATGCAAATAAGTGGGTATATAGTAATTTATTTGTAGAATGGATTTTTATTATTTTATCCATAAAATAATAATAGTTAAAAAAAGCAAGAAAATAATGGTTTATAATGAAACTTATACCTTTTTGAATAATATTTAAAAATTTCACAACAATTTTAACAATTTTTAATATTTATATATTTTATTATCATATGTTATTAAATTTATTAAAGTTATTATTTTGTTTATTAAATATAAATATATATTGGTGATATAATATTATATTCTGCCATTACGTAAAATATATCCAATAGTTTTTATGTAATTTCATTCTGCATTTCTTATTATGCTAACATATATAGTATTATGCGTTTATGCACTATTACCTATCGGAGTCATGATCTATGTGTAAACCAAACGTTTGAAATCAATCAATGTCTCTAAAATTAAGAAATAAATAGCACTACTACCTTCTTTTTTATATATAAAAAATAATAAATAAATAGCTTCATAAATTATTATAAAATAGTGTTTTACTCTTGTCGGATTTCTATACGCAGAAAATAAAGTATAAAGAATGTTTGATTTGAGGCCCATTTGTGTATTTGGGTAAACATTGGAAGTGGAATTAGGATTAATTCTGTAAGAGACAAAGCCCATCAATCATATCTTTGTTAGAATGTTTTTTTGCTCGTTTGATGATATACATATAGGCATTAAGGTCATCCTCAGCAATAAGGCTTGATATACTTAAACCACGTTGAGTCAATCTACACAAATATAACATCATAATTGTGTTAGGATGAGAAGAAGAACTAAAAACAACATATAAGGATATGAATGTGACATTCCCTTTTATGGAAGATCTCGAAAGCAAGGAATGAGTTGTGATTTTTGATTTCCAGGGATACTTCTTAATTAACAGCTGGAAGAGCAATCAAGAAAATGATTGGATATGAAGTCAAAGAAGAACAACAAGCTAGAAAGACAAACTTCAAGGTCAACCACATGCAGTTAGATCACTACAAGATGTAATCTCTCTTACCTGGTACTTTAAAATGCAATAGAGATATCATATATTATGGTCTAGAGAAGCATATATGTAGAATACGGTGGATTGTAAGGGATGAGATATATCTATTAATATGCTCTATTTTGGATGCAGAATTAGCAGCCTTTATATGGGTTATCTACAGATGGTGAGGGTTCTTATCATTACACATCTACGGATGATGAGGGTTCTTATCATTACATGATGTTCTTCACATGTCAAGAAAATATTATTAGAGTAGTAATCTATTTTGAGTTCCAAGATTCAAGCGGTGATATATATTTTAAAAAATTTGGTCCGTTGAAAATACGAATTTACATGAGACAGAAATCTGAGTACGAAGAGAAGAAAATTAACATTTGATAGTTGACAGATCCACGTAAATAACAACATGTTAAACGGATAACAACTCACGCGTATTACACTTGTGTTAACATAAACGATGATCTTCCAACATTTGCGATGTTTTCCATTTGTGTTTTTGCCTATTTGGGTAAACATTATCCACGATGGCACGATCTGTTGACTTAAGTGGAGTTTGGGTCCAACTTTATTGTTACCTAATTTAGGCAGGTCCAGATGCGAGTTATTTAACAGATAGAGGCCCAAACGCCCAGTAAATGGAAATTCTTAATATCAAAATTAGTCCGGTGGACTCATATTCACCATTTTGGCCTATAGTCACACCCTTTTTTATTTGGTCACCAACTTAATAAATACACACATACATTTTAATTAAATATTTTTTGTTGACAGAAGTTATATTTTATCTTAATTCGATTTGAAAGATTGAGTATACAATTTACCACACACCAACATGTACATTCGTATTATACAATTTGTGTTTATTTTCTTGGCAGCATTTTAGAGTTTATGGATGTATGCCAAACTTGAGAATGAAGGCATGAGACCAAATATCCGAATAAAATGAGTAATGATGTATCAGGAATGTTCCTTTTCAGATAAATAACTAAATTATGTTTATATTATTTTTATTATAAAAATATAAATAAGTGAAGATAAAAAGAAAAGATAAAGAGAATCAAAGGGAGGAGTTGGGGGAGATGATGGCATTTCTTTGCTTTGTAAATTTGGAGCATGTGACTTGATCCTTCTTTCCAACTCAAATCTCCTTACTTTATTAATTCTCTTAAATTAACTTCTTATATTTTACCATGTTTATGATCAAATTTATCTTTATTATATAGTTAATGTTTGTTAAGATATCCTAGGTAAATATACCTGAATGTCCAAAAACTAGGTCTAAGACTAAGAGCTACAATATCTTTATACTTTAGATATAAATTTCAACTTTTTTGCTATAACTTTTAACCTTGGATCAACCACTTGACCTTTGTATTTATGACTATATAAACAAATTTTTCTCTTGAAATAAATTATTAACTACAATTTATCTTAATTATTTTTTTCTTACTCACCAAAATTGATCTCTCAATTCATCATTTTCTTTCTTTCTCTATGATCTCTTAATTACTACATTCTGTAACTTTGTATATTGGTTTTTATAATTCACGAGTTCGGATACTATCGATAAAAACAAGACCATTGTATTTCGTTTAACATGTTTTGTTTTCTTTTTGAAATTTTCTTTCATTTAACATGTTGTCCCGAAAAGATTATAAACTACAAATTTAGAATTTTGTAGTCCCGAAATAAATATCATGTATTAGAAAATAAATAATCAATGGTAATAATCGTACCTTAGTGATGGCTTTAGTTGGAACCACACTAAATCCGGGAATTACACTGTAAAATCCGGTTATTGGGCCGCGAGCGTTTTATCTCGTCCTACTTGTGACCTCCCTTTTCAGGGGCCGGGTGTTTCGACACTACAGGCACAAGTATGGAAGCTTAAAACTACGCGAAAGCTTATGCATTTCGCATGGCAATGTATCTCGGGATGTCTAGCCACATCCCAAAGACTTGTAAACCGTCATATTGGTACAGACAAAGGTTGTCCTCGATGTGGCGGTGAAGAAGAATCTATCAATCATCTACTTTTTGAATGCCCGCCCTCTAGGCAGGTTTGGGCTTTATCCCCTATTCCCTCTGCGGGACATCTTTTCCCTCGAAATTCCCTTTTCTATAACTTTGACTTCCTCTTTTGGCGAGGCCGGGAATTTGGAATTGAAGAGGATGTGCTAGAACTCTTTCCATGGATACTTTGGTATATATGGAAAAGCCGTAATAGATTTGTATTCGAAAACATTAGGGAGCCTCCCCTCGAGATTCTAAATTTGGCCTTAAAAGAAGCATCGGTCTGGAAACAAGCCTTTTTGAATGGTATGTCAAATACCGAGGCTCTTGATCGCACGCTTCTGAACCTTTCCCCTCATCCTCAGACATCGGAATGTCAGGTAGATGCCTCATGGCACTTAGAAGATACTTTAAGCGGACATGGATGGGTATTAGTTGATCAAGATCGGATCCTTCATCTCGGTCTCAAGAGTTCGAGAAGAAGTCTTTCACCGCTCCATGCGGAAGTGGATTCTTTGTTGTGGGCAATGGAATGTTTGATCTCGCTAGGAGTCACCTCTGGCGCCTTCGCAACAAATTGCTCCGACATGATATCACTTCTCGATAATCAAGAAGATTGGCCAACTTTTGCAGCAGAATTGGCCTCTTTCCGGTCTCTTCGTTGTTTTTTCCCTTCTTTTAGTATTCGTTTTATTCCTCGTCGTTTTAATACTCGAGCTGACTGTTTAGCGAGAAAAGCTCGGGCTCGGAAGAGTTTTTTTTCCCATGTAAGCAATTCGGTTCCTGAATGGCTCTCCCCAGCGGAGAGTCTATCTTTCCGATAACTTAATTTAAATGGTGTTTGATGGAAAAAAAAAAAAAAAAAAATCGATAAGCAAGTGGGTTAAGTAAGAGTTGGTAGAGTAATCTCATCTTAGGAAATGATTACAAACACGATCTCATTTCTTTCCTTTATACAAAGCTGTCACCATAACTCGATCACATCTTCTCGTCTAATTTGTTCTATTTTTCCTTTCGGTCCATTTGGAACCAATTTTAGACAACTGACAAAAACACATTATGAGGTATCATCTTTTGTTTCTTTTATCAGAAAATTAATTTGTTATTCGACAATAACGAAAAAAAAAAAAAAAAAACTAGTAGGGATAAAGCTAAGGAATACATATGCCAATTACAATTGAAAAAAAAAAACGAAAAAAATGATTACACGTTTTATTATATTTTTAGTCGCTTTGTTTAGTTGAACCCTTGTTAATTACTAGAGATAATGTGTTAAGATAACAGAACTTATGATTCAGAATTTCTAGATCATAATAATGATTAATTTTGGCAGTTTTCATATGATTTAATTCCACAGACAGACACATATGTATTCACACACAAAAACTGTTTTATAATTTATTACATTCTTGATCGACTAACACTCTTGGATCTGTTAATGAAACCTTCCTAAGGAATGACTCAGAAGAAAGGCAAAAGCCTAAAAGGAATCGACAGTGGAGAGTGGAGGAAAAAAGACGTCACGTGAGTAAGACATCAGGTCACGTGCGGGATCGAATATGAATTTATTAAAATAGGGTTTATATACATTACTAATATTACTACTGACGAAAAAAAAAAAAAAATACATTACTAATACTAGAATTTAACCCGCGGTACACCGCGTGGCTATATTTTTTTAAAAAATATAATGTTATTTTTTAAAGTTTAACTGAAGATATATCATATTAATTTGTATTTTTAAATGTAGATATCTATCTATGTATTATCTAGTGTATGATTACTATTGTTTAGGTTTCAATTTTTAAAGTATAGATACGAAAACATACATTTTTTTTAAGTAACGATGTATGGTGGATTTTAAAATTTTGAATATTTGACTCCGAAGTATACCGTGGGTCGGTTTTTTAATAACTAAAAATTTTAAGTTGTATTTGTTTTGTTAATATTGTTTCTTTTGTTTTGTGTTTAAGATTGTATAATTGTATTTTGATTGTTAATTTTAGGATTTCATCCTTAATATACCGTTATTAATATCGACCCAAACCCGTCATTCCATATAAACCCGTCTATATTATCCCATTAGCTAAATTATTAGTGTTATAAAATCCAAGAAAATAAATTATTATTGTAATAAAATCCAATAATTTTAGGATCTCACCCGTGGTATACCGTTCTTTGAATGATTTTAAATTTATATTACTAATATATATTTTAAATTTATCATATAAAATATATGATTTCAGGTTTTTGTGTTTTTATTTTATTTAAATAAAGCAACGGCTTAAATGATGACATATATAGTTTTTTTCTTGTATGTGTATATAATTTTTCTATGTGAATATTTTAATTATTATAAATTAGTATTTTTATTACTATGCAAAATGTTAATATAAATATTTGCTATAAAAGTTTTTTGAAGATATATGGAAAGATTGTGTAGAGATTTTTAAAAACAAATTAGGCAAGATATTGTTTGGTTCATATCTTTTATTTAAATTTTGTAAAAGTAAATAATAAATGCCAATGGTATTCTTTGTAAATACATTCCAACTCCAGGATTTATTTGTTAAAAGTCATCCAAAAATGTATATATAGACTACTTTCACATTTACTCTTGGCTTGAACTATATTTTTACGTATGCATATTTTGATTCATTTGTCTTTTTTCTCCCCCTAACTATGTATGGGCACTAGTACATCCATAATAATAAGCCAAATAGAAAAAATAATAGTTTGTCTGCATTATTGTAAACTTACAGAATTTGGTATTTAATGCAATTATGCAATTTTATCCTTGGATTATTCACAAGAACCATATACCTTTTTTTTCTCTCTTTGTTTCCAAGTGTAATTCGAAAAGAATCTTAACATGTATGTGGACCAACCTTGGAAACATGATGACATAACATTCATATATAGTTTAACAATAATGGAACGCAAGATCATGTATTAGTGATGTATAATCACACTATTTATAGGACTTGAGAGTGACAGTCAAAAAGTTAATTAGAAGTATGTTAACCTTATTATTTAATTGCTTCTTACATCATCTAAGAGTTATAGCACCAAATCAATATTTATAACGTTCTCTCCTAATTTGCAGATACAATAGAACTATTGATATTTTAGTCTCTAACCTACATAATATTTTGATTGATATAAATTCCACACAAATCAATGAAAGGTAAGCCTTACATGTGGACGTATGATCTCATATTTTTTTCATTTGTTAGAGGAAACTCATGTAGATAATCACAAACATAAAAGAAAATGTTTCAAAATTATTAAAAAATAATTTGTGAAGGTTCAAGAAAATCAGACAAATTCATCAATCAGACAAGATATGGGTCCAAGCCAAAAAATTCATATATCCAACATGCTCTAAGAAACAAAGTCTAAAAAATAAATACAAAATAACAAAAAGAAAAATCTAAATCTAAATAAATACCTCACCTTATCTCTCCTACTCTAGCTACACGAGTGTATGTATAGATTTTACGCAATGATGGCACAGTGCAATGATCTTTATAAGTAGAAGCAATATAGACATCAAAGACCCCTTACTTGCTCTCAACTCTCAAGTGTATATGAGAGAGAAATAGGTTTTTTGATGAAGAGTCAAAATAGCAAAGAGAGCTAGAGTGAGAGAGACCCAAAAAAATTAAAAAGCTTTCATCATATTAACATAAGAGAACTTTGAAGAGCCTACCAAAAAGTTTGAAAAGCCTTTGTTGCAGAAAGCTTAAGAGAGCTTTTTCTCTCCCCCTATATCTCTATTTCTCTTTATTACCTTTCCTCTTCTTTGTAAAGCTGAACCCTCCACTATCTCTTCTTCTTTCATAATTTTTTTTTGTCTCTGGGTCTTGTTGTTTCATCAAATCAATCTCTAGTATCCAAACACAATAAAGTCAAAAAAGAGAGATCAAGAAAGTATAGTAATTGATGAGAACAGATCAAGTGATGTTGTCCAACAAGAACACAAACACATGTTGTGTGGTTTCTTCTTCTTCTTCTGATCCTTTCCTCTCCTCTTCAGAAAATGGGGTCACCACCACAAACACATCCACTCAGAAGAGGAAAAGAAGACCTGCAGGTACACCAGGTAATAATAAATCCCCACTACAGAAAAATTAATTTTCAAAATCTTTTTTTCTTGTTTTTATTTTCTAATGAAAATTTTCAGCTCATGGGTATTATTGGGTTTCTCTTAAACCCCATTAGAAATACAAGTTTTTTATAGGTTTGATTTTAAAGTTTAAGGTTTTTTTTATTCTTCTTTTTACCAATTTCAAAGTTTATAGGTATTAATGGGTTTCCCTTGTTTGCTCTTAAACCCCATTTAAATTCTCAACTTTTAATAATTAAGACATGTGTTTTGATGGGTTTTGCCTTATCTGCTCTTCAGATCCAGATGCAGAAGTTGTGTCTTTATCACCAAGAACTCTTCTTGAATCAGACAGATACATATGTGAGATCTGTAACCAAGGGTTTCAAAGAGACCAGAATCTCCAGATGCATCGAAGACGTCACAAAGTTCCATGGAAGCTTCTTAAAAGAGACAACAACATAGAGGTGAAGAAACGAGTCTATGTTTGCCCTGAACCCACTTGTCTTCACCATGATCCTTGTCATGCTCTCGGAGATCTTGTCGGTATCAAAAAACATTTCAGAAGAAAACATAGTAACCATAAGCAATGGGTTTGTGAGAGATGTTCTAAAGGTTATGCTGTTCAATCTGATTACAAAGCTCATCTCAAAACTTGTGGTACTAGAGGACATTCTTGTGACTGTGGTCGTGTCTTCTCCAGGTATAATTTCTTGTTCCCCTCTATCATTTGATTTTTTATTTTTTAATTATTTTTGGACCCATTTTATCAGTTAATTATTGGTACTATATATTAATTCTTGAAAGATATGCACACTTTTGGACGTATTTGTTAAGTATTTCTAAAATATACAAGTAATTTGGCTCTGTTTGTTTTGTATATTTAGGAGATCATATAGAAAGTCAAATATAGAAAATTATTCTAGCGACCCAAAACAAAGGTTGATAGTTATAGTACTATTTGATTTGACTATCCTTCATGATTTTTACTAATTCTGTGCATTGATGTGTATGCATCAGAGTTTTTTAAATATTTCTCTTCACTATTTAAACGGTTTTTGTGACATAAAAAGAAAGTTAAATCTTTCAGATTAATGACATTGACCCCAATCTATAAAGAAATGTTATATGTTTTTCGGCTGTTATTGGACCTAAACTCATATTAATAATATATATTTTGAGTGCAAAGTTAACGACGTTTAAACAGAAAAAAAAAAACTAATATAAAATCATTAACTTTGTCACTTCATAACCCTACGTCATATGTAATTATATAATTGATAGGTTTCTTTTCTTCGTTTAGGGTGGAGAGTTTTATTGAACATCAAGATAACTGTTCCGTACGGAGAGTTAACCGTGAACCGCCTCTACCGCCACAAACCGCGGTAGCAGTCCCGGCATGCTCCTCTAGAACCGCCTCAACCGTCAGCACTCCGTCTAGTGAAACCAATTACGGCGGTGCAGTTGCGGTTGCGACTCCTCTGCCTCTAGAAGGCCGTCCAATTCATCAGAGAATCTCATCTTCAATTCTCACCAACTCATCAAACAATCTCAACCTAGAACTCCAGCTTCTTCCACTATCATCCAATCAAAACCCTAATCAAGAAAACCAACAACAAAATGTTAAAGAACCATCTCATCATCATAATCAGAATCATGATACCACAAACTTAAACCTTTCCATTGCACCATCATCATCATATCAACATTACAACAACTTTGATCGTATAAAAGAGATTATGGCGAGCGAGCAAATCATGCAGATGGCGATGAAGGAGAAATCTTATGCAGAGGAAGCTAAAAGAGAAGCGAAGAGGCAACGAGAGATAGCGGAAACCGAGTTTGCAAATGCTAAAAAGATAAGGCAAAAAGCACAAGCTGAACTCGAGAGAGCTAAGTTTTTAAAGGAACAATCGATGAAGAAGATAAGCTCAACCATCATGCAAGTCACTTGTCAAACTTGTAAAGGACAGTTTCAAGCAGTTGCGGTTCCGGCGGCTGCGGCTGACGAGACGTCTCTTGTCGTGAGTTACATGTCGTCAGCGAATACCGACGGAGAGTTGGAAAATGGATTTTAAGTAAAACAAAAAAAAAGCATAAGATATTTAAATTAAGGTAACTTAAATATATTTTTGTGTATTACTTACCCGATCGGGTTGTGTTAATTTTTTGAATTACCATATATTATGTCATGGTTGTCATATAGTTGTTAATCTTTGGTCCAACAGTATTACTATATGTGTCGTGTCTATTTTACTCTCATTAACAAAATCTAATGTTTAGTTAGGTTTGAGAAATAATACTTCATGTAAATTAGTACAAAGTGGGTAAGTTATAAGTTGCTTGGCACGAGTATATGGAGTGATGGGAAATGTACTATTAGGATGTCGTTTTGGTCCGTGACCGTTACACTTATAACGAGGTTCATAAACAAACATCGTTTCATCTTTCGTTAGATTCGGACAAAAAGTGTTGATCTATAATGATGATAAAACAGCCCGACCCATTTTTACTTCTTGTTATTACAACTTTTAGCAAATTTTCTAGCTACTCATTTATTGTCTATGGAAATAAATTTTACAGAGATTCCTGATTTTTTAAAAGGCATAAAAAATAAATATAATAATTTATAAAAAATGCATGCCCAATAATTGTACTGTTCACACATATCACCAATACTCAAGATAGTCCATATTAGATTTTATATAGAATTGGTCGTTGGATTCTAAATTAACCAACTAGTATAGTAGTACTATTTAGTCTGGTTAATAGGCCTGAGCAAAATACCCGGAACCGAATACCCGAACCAAAAAACCCGAAAAATACCCGAACCGAACCCGAACCCGATTTTTAAAAATACTCGAATGGGTCCTAATCTCCTACCCGAAAAAAACCCGAACCGAATCCGAACCGAATCCAATACCCGAATGTACCCGAATGTACCCGAATACAAATATACACCTAAAAATATTAGTTATATTTATATTTATAATACCCGAAATACCTAAAATTATAATCATAAATCCGAATATATTAGGTATTTTTGAGTAATTCGGATACATTTGGATATATTTGGTTAAAAAGTAACTAATGATGTAGTTTTCTTTTGGGTAATTTTAGTATTTTTAGATATTTTTGGTTATATTTGGGTAAAGAGTAACCAATGTATTTTCGAGAAATCGGGTATTTCGGTTAGATTTGGGTATATATGAGTTAAAAACCCGAATCCGACCCGAACCCGAAAATATTTCGGGTATTTTTGGTTATTTTCAGATATTTTGTTTTTTTTTTATTAAAATACCCGAACCGACCCGAAGCCGAACCGAACCCGAACCAAATTTTTAGAATACCCGAATGGGTCTTGACCCCCTACCCGAATAGACCCGATACCCGAAAAAAAAGAACCGAACCCGAACGGGTACCCGAATGCCCAGGCCTACTGGTTAACTAAAAAATAGACAGTTTTGTTCAAAAAAAAAAAAAACTAAAAAATAGACAGTTAAAAAACACATAATATTTTTGAGAGATTGATAAATAGACACTTATCAAGTTGTTGTGCATTATTCATGTGTGATTAGTTGAAGTGTTGAACATTAGTATAAAATTTGAAACGGAGACCACATTGCGTTAAGAAGATAAACTCCATCGAAAAACTTTGTGGTGTGATAAACAAAATTTGGTGTGCATCTTTGACAAAAAAAAAAAAAAAATGGTGTGCAAGTCGTACCAAAATAATAGGGAGTATAGTACATGTTTAACTTGTTAAGCCACGTGATTGATATGATATATACATTTGAGATATCTTAATTAATACATTATGGGGTTCCTACATTATGGTGATTATTCATGTTTCTAGCCAAACATTTTTAGCTAAACTTTTTATATAAAAAAAACCCCCAAATATTTTTAGATTGGACAGGTCTATGATGTATGAACATACATAATAAATGAATGTCGATACATGAAAGAGAAAGAGTTTGATTGGGGCAAGTATATAGATACATACATATATGCATATATAGCAAAGAAAATATAAAAAACAAAAATAAGACGATCTTTTGCGTATGAGATTGAAGAAGCACTACAAAAATCTAAAATCCGAGGTGGGTTTGGTTTTTGTACATCTTTTGGGACCAATTCCGATGCAAAAATTAGGAGGATATAAAGACTTTAATAATGAGGACTTGAAGAAATGAATAAGAAATGACATGAATGTCTGTCTGAGAGAAATAAGAAGTGGGTTAAGTAAATAAGAGAGTGACAAATGCCTGCCCGTTACTCCGTTTCAACTCTATGGCACTGAAAACCATGGCGGTTTTTTCCCCGTTGCATTTAATGTGCACTCAATTGCATTGAAAGTGACTATTTCTCTCTCTCTCTCTCGTTTTCATCATTTGTGCCAACACGCAGAGAGGTTGCAGATTCTGCAGCTATGTTTGTCACAGAAAGAGAGGTGGAGAGAGAGACAGAGAGAGAAAGAGATAGCATATTAGGCTTTCTCTATACCAATGGCCAAACACATGTGTGTAGTATACAGAGCCGTAGTGGAATAGAAGCGGATGAGGCAAGGGCTGCGGCCCTTGTTATGTTTAAAACAATTTTCGGCCCTCTAAACAACAAGAATTACTTTAGCCTAGTGACTTTGCTAGGTATTTTCTAGTAAATGAACCTGAGTTCGAGTCTCTAGGTAGTATATATGTATTCATATGTTTGATGATGGTTTATGTCACAAACTCGTGAATGTATGTAATAATGTCTAACCATATGTATAAAATGATGGAATTCATGTAATAATGTTATATATATGCACTTCCAACACGATTTGTTTATCGCTAAATGCATGCAGTAGCGTACTTTGAGATTATAAATTGTAATTGCTTCAAATCAAAAGAAATATATTATAGTTGCTCGGACCATCTATAATACACAGTTGGTTTTAGGAGTTGTAACGAATTAAAATAAAAAAAAAAGGAAGAACAATGGAACGTGCAACACAAAAAAGGGTTTAGCTTTTTACCAAAAAAAAAAAAAAAGGGGTTTAGCTTTATATCTCTAAACCCTTTTTTAAGAAGAGCATGTGCATATGCCGAAGATTTAGTCGTTTGATTTTGGTTACTTATAACGAATTTTACCTTATATATGTCCATGGACCATGTACATGGATTATATGACTCATATTTCATGGATTATATATTGTCATTATTAAAATGTTTAAATTTAATGATATGATAAAGAGATTTGTGGAGTAGTAATAATGTAATATTAAATAACTAATGACACCCGATATATAAATAGGTCGACCGCACATTAGCTAGCCATCTTAATAGAATATTTTTCAAACTCACGAGTCCGAGCAAACGATAATAGAAGAAAACTAAATTAATACAATATTATATATCTAAATCCGGAACTTTTTGGTTCCAAAACTAAAATAAAAACAATAGCATATGATCAAAAATACCAAAGAATTCTGCAGAAACAAATCATTTTTTTCATCTAATAACAATTAGAAGTTTCATATAAAACAAAACCATTTATAGCCTCTTTTAAGCCAGAGATTTTTATTTGTCAACAATGTAAACAAAAGCTTTGCTACTTGTCAAAAATATTGAAAAAGAAACAGGCTAATATATAATTATTGGATTTTAATAATAATGTACTTTTAGTTGTTGGATTTTGAAGTGGCTTAGCATGAAAATCTCTCATCACATGGGATTGCTTCATACTTCCAACAAAGGAACAACCATATGCTTAACTTTTATGTCATGACAAAGATACCCCTCACTTCCTGTATGAGTCGACACCCTTTATTCAATGGGTATTTTCGTCCTCTTATTTGTTTACTTACTTGTTACTACTTACTAGTACCATATTCTATTTCTAAATTAATTCTTTTGTTTTTATAAGGAAATCCAAACATTTTGGTTTCGGTTAGCCTCCTGTAATAAAATTGAACGTTTCGTAACAATATTGTTCAATCAAAGTTTGTTTTAATTATACAGATAAATTTCAAAAACAATGTACATATAATATAAACGTTGCGTATTTGTTGGCTTGTAGATTTATTTAATTATTAAAGATGAATCAGCTGAGGTTTGTCTTTATTTGCTTAAATATGTGTAAGATAATATTAAAGCTCGCTCTATTATATGGATGGACCTTTTTACTATATCTGTGTTTTGCACTGAAACCTGAGGCATTTTATTTTTTTGTCTTTTTCAGTTTTGTTCTTATATTAGCTCTTAGTAATTAATTTTTTTTTTTTTTTTGATAACCCAGTATCCAGACCACACAGTGATCTGACTAGCCCACTGGGCCTAAGCCCGCGTCACATGGATTTTTAAGCCTCCACTTAAGGGCCCCCTGATAAACTAGTGGTCTGGGGCGCCTGAGCAAGTCCGCAGGTAAATTCCCAGGTGGCCACAGGAGTGAGAGAGCGAAACTGCGTCTGGGGAGGATCGATCCCTGGCCTAGACCAACAGGGCGATCCTTCCAACCAAACGAGAACCATTCGCCCACCACCATGTGGTTTAGTAATTAAAATTTGGCATTTTCCTTTCTCATTAAATTCCAAATATCTTTAAATCTTCAGAATTTGTTCAATTTCCTTTATGAATATACGTGTACTTTGATAATGTTTGCCCATGACACAATTTGTTCTTTGTTATCTTCCATTTAGACACTTTCCATTGTTTTCTCTAATAATTCAGTCACTTTTTTAATATGATTTTGTTTCAGATAAGACATGCAACATGCAATGCAATAGTACGGGTTAATTTAAAGATAAATTCATTTTAACCTAAATAATGATATTCTAGTTTTAACTGTTTAGAATAATTAGCGGCATTATGATCTATGAATCAATCTATCATCTATGATATGAAAATGTATTATTTGTTTGCTTTCATTAATTTCTTCAACCTTTTATACGATGTGACAAGTCAACTGTACTACCATTTGTTTTCCAAAAGAAAAAGGCTTATTTATATAGGGAATACTGAATATACAAAACAAATAATTGGTGCTTACAAAACAAATTTTGGAAACAAATTACGTTTAGTAAGACCAACATTTTTTTGTTTTGTTTCCAACAAGAAAGAGATAAGGCTGTGAGAAAGTGTCAGATCACAGGAAAGGAAACATGCATTGTGGCATTGTTAGCTAAAAGAAACAAAATTCGAATTGTGACATATAAAAACAAAAGAAAAACATCAATATTCTTGCGAGGATTTGATTCATATCTTACTGTTTTATATTAACCTATATATCAAAATTGCAGTGAGGGGAGTGTTCTTCTAGAAAAAGTTGAAGAAAAGGACGAGAAAAAGTTAAAAAGTAACAGTGAAAAAAGTAAAGTAAGACAAAATTATTTACATATTTTTTGATGTAACACAGTAACAGAGGAAAGAGAAAAACTATTTGATTGCAGTGTGGGTTTGCAGAGACAAATATACCCCGCGCGCGCCTGCAAAATCCTCTACTCTGTTTTGTTAATTTACAAATTTACCCCTTTGGATAGATAGATACCACTAGGCCTGGACATTCGGATATCCGTTCGGGTTCGGTTTTTTTTTTTCGGGTATCGGGTTTATTCGGGTAGGGGATCAAGACCCATTCGGGTATTCTAAAAATTTGGTTCGGGTTCGGTTCGGCTTCGGGTCGGTTCGGGTATTTTAATAAAAAAAAAACAAAATATCCAAAAATAACCAAAAATACCCGAAATATTTTCGGGTTCGGGTCGGGTTCGGGCTTTTAACTCATATATACCCAAATCTAACCGAAATACCCGATTTCTCGAAAATACATTGGTTACTCTTTACCCAAATATAACCAAAAATATCTAAAAATACTAAAATTACCCAAAAGAAAACTATATCATTAGTTACTTTTTAACCAAATATATCCAAATGTATCCGAATTACTCAAAAATACCTAATATATTCGGATTTATGATTATAATTTTAGGTATTTCGGGTATTATAAATATAAATATAACTAATATTTTTAGGTGTATATTTGTATTCGGGTACATTCGGGTATTGGATTCGGTTCGGGTTCGGTTCGGGTTTTTTTCGGGTAGGAGGTTAGGACCCATTCGGGTATTTTTAAAAATCGGGTTCGGATTCGGTTCGGATATTTTTCGAGTTTTTCGGTTCGGATATTCGGTTCCGGATATTTTGTTCAGGCCTAGATACCACCGTCGAGATGTCTTGTCACACGTGAATTCTACTTTTTTTTTTTTTTTTTTTTTTTGGGCAAACGTGAATTCTACTAAGATATTATTATTTCTCTGCTCTCCACTTTCACGTAACATCTTATTTATATACACAAATACTGGAGTATTGTTTATAGACTTATAGGTTATAGTCTTATAGATTTGCGCATTTTTCAAATAATGATGATTTTGAGACCTAATTCTCTAAATAATGATGATAATACCGTTGTTAAGGTGTAAATAATTTCTTTTAAATAACTAGACAACCACCTACTTGATCTGCTAATTGTCCATGGCGAATCTTCACATCAATAAGTATCTCAGTTCGTGCTGAATATCTAATAATAAATTCACACATCTTAGTGAAGTAACACATATAGTCTCTTTTGTGTTTGAAATACTTTTCTCACAAAAAAATACTGCCCACGAATGTTGTCTTATAGAGTGTGAGATTTTCATAGGCCTGAAGGAAAAAGAGTCATCATGGGCCTAATGCTTCTAAGTTCTAAATGAATCTTTGTGGCCCAAATATATATTTCGAAACTTCAATTGTTGAGCCCATCTGTATGTTTTCTGTCATTCTGTGTGTGTATAAAATTTGAACATTAGTTCGCATAATTTCGAGAGTTTAAGAAACAATTCACCAACTAAAACTCTGATGTATTATAATCTGTGCAGTTATTTAGTAATGGAATCAGAGTTTAAATTACATTAATAAAGGTTTGATACATAATGAAATTTTAATCATTGATCAACCACACACATTCTCACAAACAAAAAAAAAAAAACAAATTGAAAAACCAAAAAAAAAAAAAAAACAGAGATCATCATGGTCGTTACAAGCTGTTACTGTGACTGTGACTATTATTTTCACTTCCACGAAGTTCTCTCAACGAAGCAACAACTTGTAACATATTTGGCCTCTTTGATGGAAAATCGTCAACGCACCGTAACGCTATCTCCAAATACCTTAACATTTCTTTCACAACCACTGCTCCATCAAAACCTTCTTTTCCATTCAGAGTCTCCGAAGAACCTTCTTTTAGACTTAGAAGGTCTTCATCAATCACTTCCATATGTTTCCCTTCTCTTGCCTTCATCTTCGACCAACCAACTAAATTCGTTTCACCAAACTCTTCTTTATCCGTTGGTCTTTTCCCGCTTAAAATCTCGAGCATTACTACTCCGACTGAGTACACGTCGCCTTTCGCTGTACATCTGAAACTCTGGTAATACTCTGGTGGTACGTAACCTGGCGTGCCTGCCAAGGTACTTACACTCAAATGTGTGTCTAACGCGCTGATCAGTCTCGCCATTCCGAAATCTGAAACTCTTGCTTCCATGTCTTGATCGAGAAGCACATTGCTTGATTTCATATCGCGGTGGATTATATGAGGGATACAGTTGTGATGCAAGAAGCAAAGCCCTTTTGCTGCTCCTTTCGCAATCTTTTTCCGTTCTTCCCAGTTCAAGATCCTCCGTTTTTCGCCTGTTCTCGGTCCGTGAAGCACCTCCTCGAGGCTTCCGTATTGCATAAACTCGTAAACGAGCAATCTCTCTTCACCAATTTTACAGTATCCCAAGAGCGGTACAAGGTTTCGGTGTTTGATCTTCCCTAAGGTTTCCATTTCCGCCATAAACTCTCGATCTCCTTGACAACTAAGTCTAATGAGCTTCTTGATTGCCACGGAAGAACCATCTTTAAGCGTCGCTTTGAAAACCTCGCCGAATCCACCATGTCCAATCATACTCGCGGCCGAGAATCCATTTGTAGCCTCGATAAGCTGCGAAAACTTAAGCTTCCTCAACTGTCGCTGAAACGTCGCTACATTAATACTCAACGGCTCTTTCTCCTTCTCAATCTTCCATGTCGTGGCGGAATTAACCGCCTGCAAACTGTGAAGCATCTTTGCATCTTCCGCGTCTCTCTTCCTCGCACGAACAGCAATCGCCCAAACGATCAAAATACAAACCGAAGCAGCGGAAATCAACACTCCCAAAACAATACTATTCGCCCAAGAAGCAGCCGTAGTTCCGTGCTTAGCACGTTTCCTTTCCTCCGGTCCAGCAGGAAGCTGATTGTTTCCATTCTTACATTCCGGTAAAGGAACACCGCAAAGTCCCGGATTATTCGCATACTGTGTCGCTGGAAGCGTGCTAAGCTGACCTCTCTGAGGAATCGGACCGGTCAACTCGTTATTTGACAAATCAATCTGCACCAAGAAAGACAAATTCGAGAAAGATTCAGGGATTTGACCCTGTAACCGATTATCCGAAGCATCGAACACACCGAGATTCTTGAGCTGACCAATCGTAAAAGGAATCTCGCCGGAGAGTTGATTATGCGAAAGCTCAAGAACTTGAAGAGCAATCATTTCTCCAATCTCATCAGGGATTTTACCTCGAAGCTGATTATAAGAAAGATCAAGATACTCAATGGTTTGATATCTTGTGAAAAGACTCAGAATTGGACCTGAATACATTCTTGTGAAGTCACAGCTCTTAAGAGAAGGAATCTGAAGAAGCCTCTCTGGTCTGATCCCTGAGAACTCAACCAAACCTCCAACACCTTTACATGAGTTTCCAACGTTTCTAACAAAAGCCATTGTGTTGCCTGAGAGTAAACCGGAGAGAGCTTTTGAACCGGGTTGACGACCTAACCGGGGTGGGATTTCACCGGTTAAGTGGTTTGTGTTAAGATCAAGCCAAACCAGAGTTGTGCATTTTCCTAGCTCCGGTGGGATTTCTCCGGTGAAATTGTTGTTTCCGAGCTGAAGAACAGCTAACCGGGAAAGGATTCCGAAATCTTTAGGGACTTCTCCGGTTAATCTGTTGCTTGTGAATGAGATCCATTCGATGTTACTGCAATTGAAAAACTCCGGTGGGATTTCTCCGGTGAGTTGATTGTTGTTGAGGATCAAATCTTTTAGGTTTTGTAGTTTTCCGATCTCCGGTGGGATTTTTCCGGCGAGGTTGTTGTACCAAGCGATGAATTGCTCGAGTTTCTGGAGGTTTCCGATCTCCGGTGGGATTGTACCGTTGAGATAATTGAGACTGAGATCAATAGTTCGAAGCTCTGAGCACTGAGATATCGCCGGAGGAATCTCTCCGGTGACGAGATTATCCGGGAGTCTTAGCTCTTCTAGTGAAGCTGCTCCGGGACATAAATCCGGTGGAATCACGCCGGAGAATCGATTCGAGCTGAAATCAGCGATTCTCAAACTCTTGCAAGCAGAGATTGAAGTCGGAAACTCACCGGAGATTAAGTTGTTGCTGAGAAGTAAGATTTGAAGAGATCCAAAACTCCGGAGGATAGTGTTCGGAAACGGACCGGAGATGTTGTTGTTGGAAAGGTCAAGACTTTGTAGCCAAGAACAAGAAGACAACGAATCAGGGATCACACCACTGAAGTTGTTGTAAGAAAGCCGGAGGTTTTGTAATGACCGGCAAGTATCTCCGATCTCCGGTGGGATCCAACCGGTGAGTCGGTTATGCGAAAGATCCAAACTTTGTAAGAGTTTTAGCTCACCGAAAGATTTTGGAATCTGCCCATCGAAGTTGTTGTAAGAAAGATTCAAGCTTTTGAGGTTGGTGCAGTTGATGAGTGAGTCAGGGATATAACCGGAGATACTGTTACCGGAGAAATCAAGAAACGATAAAGAGACGCAAGAAGAGAGAGGAATGGTTAAACCGGAGATTGAACCGGTAATGTTGTTGTAAGAAAGATCAAGGGTTTGGAGTTTCTTGCTGCTTAAGAAAAGATCATTAGGTAACTTTCCGGTGAAGTTATTGTAAGAGAGAGTGATGGAAATAAGATTTGAGTATTTGGAGAAGAAATTTTCAGGGAGGATTCCGATTAAACCGGAGGAAGAGAGTTCGAGGAGGGTTAGGCTTAAGGGAAGAAGAAGAAGAGAGGTTGAGTTTAAAACGAAAAAGTTCTCTGAGAGTTTGAGAACAGAGAGAGAATCAAGAGAGGTAAAAGCATTGAAGGAGACTATTCCGGAGAGGCCACTACCGGAGAGATTAATCTCGGCGACTCTTCCACCGAGACAAGTGACGCCGGAGAATTGACAAGGCGATTTACGAGGTGTCCAATTAGAGAGAATGTTGTTTGGATCGTCTTGTATCATTGATTTGAAAGAGAGGAGTGATAATGAGTCGGTTTTGAGTGAAGATTGGTCGGAGGAAGAAGATAGAGAGAAATGGGTGAGGAGGAAGATGAAGGAGATTTGGATCCGAGTCCGGATCCGAACCCGGATTGGTGAAGTAGTCATTGGAGGGAGGAGTTTGGAGTTTGAATGGAGAAGGAGAAGTAAGTAAGTTGAAACATTTAGATGATAAAGAGATTTTTTTCTCTTTTTAGCGATGCTAAAGCAGAGGACAGGGAAGAAAAAGGGCTTTTTTGAAGAAAAGAAAAAGCTGCTTTTAGGTAATTTATTACTAGTTTTTATTTTTATTGTTGATGCTTATAATTTTTCTATCAATTGTGAGAGAGACTAACATCTTTATCGAATAACGTTTTTTTCGCATATGATTTTTTTTTAATGTTTAATTACCAAGCTTATGATTTTGTGATTGTGATCATGAGTTGAAGTGATTTGTAATTGTATAAGTGACATTAATCTCATATAGAATACATGTTGTTTGATAAAAAAAAATTGTAAGGTATTTAGAAAAATATGTAAAAATATTTAGAAAATATGTAGAATTTTCTCATAGAATAAAACTCTAGTACTTAGAAAAATATGTTTTCAATTTCATTGATTTTTATTTAATTTTCACAAGTTTTATTTAGTTCCATATATATCTTTCTCTAATGATTTCACATTTTTTTTTTTTTTTTTTAATAACCGCGGGTCTCCCAAAGGCTTCCTAGGCCCAATGACTAATCCCACGAGGCTGACAATTCCCCTATATAAACCTGCCAATGGCCGTGCCTTGAACCCTGGTGGCGGAAATCACAGCTGTGACCCCTTTACCACTAGGCCACAAGGCCCGGTTGATTTCACAATTTTAACTCCATGTAGGGATTTTGAACCTTAGAAAGAATTATGATCACTGCTAAATATTTAAATCGAAATTATTTCTATGAGATCTATTAACCAGAAAATATCATCATTTGTATTGTAATAATTTATTTAACCAAAAAAAAACCTTTTACAAAAGAATGACAATGGTCTTGAAAGGAATTCGGGGAGAAAATTATTGCAAACCGAGATACTATATTTCATATGGTAATATGTGTGGTCAAAAAAATATTTGGGACCCAATTTAGTCATCATTTGCATCGCATATGAAATTTTTTTTGTAAAATTTGGTTGATCCAATGTTCACTGTCAAGGCAGAGGCGTGGGGGAATGAACAGAGAAGTGACTTTACAAATTACAATAACAAACTTTAATGTGGCTCTCTTCTTTTTACATTTCTATGTGATTTTAATTGGTATAGTATCATATTATATGCCATAGATGAGCCTTTATATCATGTTCCAAGTCACACACTCCATCCTTTTCATCATTATGCTGCCCTCTTCCACCAAGTTTATGAGTAGATTTGTATGAATTAAGCAAAATATATATTAGCTTAATTATTTCCTCCAACGAAAAGGAAAATGCTATTTTGCTAAGTTCATTGATAAATAATCATATACTCAAGTCATATTTTTAAATGTTTCAATTGGTTATACTCTAGCTACCATTCAATTGCACAAAAAACTATTTCTTTAAGATCAATAGTTTCTAGTAAGAAATAATTATTCTTAGAACATTTTTCCATTACAATTAATAGTGCAAATCTTATCACGTATAGTGAGTGTGATTGTGTGTTATAATATTTCACACTATTGAAGACTACAAAGTAGTATATTTTATTGATTCTATTTAATAAATAAAGGACCGAATAGTGGAGAGTAATAGAGAAAAAGGCCCACAAAAGAAACAACATCAATTAGCTCGTGGTTTAGTGGCATGAGAGGTTATGATTCCTTTGGCCCCAATATTTTTTAAATACTTCTTTATTAAATTCTTCTTTTCACTAACACTAATTCTTATATATCTTTTTTGTATGAATTGTTCAGAATTCTCTTGAACGTCAGTTTATTTGACCGCTCAATAAGTAATTCCAATCGAAATCAGACTAAATTCCAATTTAGTATGAGAAGTAAGTGCATATACAAAGATTGACTTGTGCCGATAAAGGATCAACATTGAAAAATATTCAATAAACGGTTTAGTTATTTTTCATTCAAACGGTGTAGTTTGTATTTGAGTTTTTGTTTGGATTCATTAAATCTTTTATGTGTCTACGAGTGAATTAGTTTGAGGATTCAAATTGGTACAATCGTGTGTTGTTTGAGGATTCATTCAACAAACTCACATCTCCATCACTATCTTCTTCAATCCGACCACTCTAGTTTCGAATTTTTGCTTCTGTTTATTAAATCATTGGGTTGATTCCCATATTTACATCGTACATATGTAATACATTTTGGGGTTACCATAAAGTTTACGAGATCTTAAGAGCAAGATTTTGTCTTTATTAAAAGAGAAACAATCCAAAATAGGAATAATAGTTTTTTTTTTTTTTTTTTTTTTTTGTCATCCGAAATTAATTAACACTCAGAAAAGCCATTCCTGAGGAATGTTGTTTACATATGTGATGTGACGCGGTTCTGTACGAACTTTTCGTGCCAGAGAATCCGCTTTGACATTTGTTCTACGAGAAATTAAAGATAAAGAAAAACTTAAGAATTATTCCTTGTCGCTCTAAAATTCCTCCAAATACACTGAAAACGTCGGCCATTCGGTTGGAGAAGACACCATCTTCACCAGGTCAGAACAGTCTGTAAAAAACGCTACCTCCTGATTATCTGCGCCAATCATACACTTCATCGCCCAGAGAAGGGCCTCGACTTCGGTATGTAATGGAGATAGACTCCTACGGATGTTGGCAGCTCCCATGGTTGGCGGCTCTCCACTTGATGATGTACAAAACCATCCTGTGCCGGAGAACTTATCACTTCCTTTCCATGATCCATCCACAAAACAGCGGTATCCCGAATAAGTTGCTTCAAGTGAGGCAGTCCTCACTCGAGACCGAGTTACCAAATCCACAGGTCCCTGATTTGCATTTATGAGCTCAATTTGCGCTGATTGCCACAATTGTGCCTCTTTTTCCGCTAACCGTAATACCTCTAGTGGGTCACTGTCTACATTTTCAAATATTTTTTCGTTCCTTGCTTTCCAAATATACCAAATAATCCATGGGAAAGCCGATGAGTCAAATTCTGAAGGTACCCTCCAGAATAAGTGATCCATATTCGCGAAGATAGATTCCGTGGGAAAATTCCCCATAACTGTAGGAATTTGTGAAAGCGCCCAAATCTGCCGTGCCAGATGGCATTGGAAAATTGTGTGATTAATCGTCTCCTCTGTTGCGCCACATCGGGAACATCCTACGTCACAATTAACTCCTCTTTTCCGCAAATTCTCCGTAACCGGGACGCAGCCCGTCAAAATCTGCCACAAGAAATAGCGTATCTTTGGTGGACATTGCACTTGCCAAGAATATGCCTTTAGGGGTGTGATATCTGGGCCCATAAAAGATACATTGGTTCCCGACGTATCTAACCTTGTAGCATGATAACCCGATTTAACAGTATATTTCCCGGATTTTGTGAAATGCCAACCCAAAGTATCTTCTTTAGTTGGAGCACCCACTGGTAGGGCACTTATTAAGGCCACATCTTCTGGATCAAAGATCGCCTGTAAGAGATCTACATTCCAAAAGTTCGACCGAGTATCTATCAAATTGTTAACTTTTAAAGACGGATCAACAATTGACCCGTTGCTTTTTGCTGGTCTCGGGAGTTGAGCTGGAATCCAGGGATCCTCCCAAACTGAGATGGTTGCCCCAGATCCGACTTTTTTAATAAGTCCTTTATTAACCAGAGATCTAGCTGAACAAATACTCCGCCATCCATATGATGGCGAGTATGATTTTACCTCCTCCAGAGGATTGGTTTTCCGAAAATACCTCCCTTTGAAAACCTTTGCAAAAAGAGAATCTGGAACCGTAATCAACCGCCATAATTGTTTTGCTAGTAAAGCTGAATTAAAATCATCTACATTTCGAAATCCTAGACCCCCTTCTGATTTGCTGTTGCACATTTTATTCCAAGCCATCCAGTGCATACCTCTGGAGTTCCCATTCGAACTCAACCAAAAATTAGCAACCGCACTAGTGAGTTTTGAAGTGATTGTTTTCGGTAGTCTGAAGCATGACATAACGTAAGTTGGTAATGCTGCAGCTACCGATTTAATCATCACTTCTTTCCCACCTTTCGATAAAAACTTGGCCGACCAACCGTTAATTCTTGTTTGTAATCTCTCTCTCACAAAAGAGAATATTTTTGTCTTAGAACCCCCTAAGCTCTCGGGCAGGCCGAGGTATGATCCCATACCACCGATAGTAGTGATACCCAGGGTAGACTTTATTTCTTCCTTAATCTCATCATCTATCTTATGTCCAAACTGAATAGATGATTTTAAAAAAATTAATTTGTTGTCCTGAGACTGCTTCATATTGTTTTAAAATTCCCAATATTACCCCACATTGGTCCTTATTAGCCTTGCAAAAATATAAACTATCATCCGCAAATAACAGGTGGGAGACCGAAGGGCTTGCATTCGCTACTTTGATTCCTGTTATTAATTTTTCCCGTTCTGCTTTCTTAATATTTGCAATTAGCACTTCCGTACAAAGGATGAATAGATAAGGCAAGAGCGGATCGCCTTGTCGCAATCCCCTCTCTGGTAAAATTAGACCTCTAGGTTGTCCATTAAGGAGAACTTTATATTGGACCGTTGTAACACACCACATTATCCATTTAATCCATTTTTCACAAAAACCCAATTTTCTTAAAACTTTCTCAATGAAAATCAATTCCACTCTGTCGTAAGCCTTACTCATATCCGTCTTAATAGCCATGAACTTCCCTTTACATGAAGGGTTAGTTCTCAGTCCATGAAACATCTCCTGTGCGATGAGAATATTATCCGAAATCAATCGTCCTTCTACAAAGGCCGATTGTGTTTCCAAAATTAGTGATGGTAGAACCGTCTTGAGTCTCTGACAAAGAATCTTCGATATAATTTTATAGCTTACATTGCATAAACTGATGGACCGTAATTCCGTCATCCGTGTTGGCCGTTCCGTTTATGGAATCAGACAGATATTTGTCGTATTTAATCGTTTATCAAAAATTCCATCTTCTAAAAAAGAGTTTACGAGGAACAGAAGGTCCTTTTTAATAGTAATCCAGGCTTTTTGAAAAAATAAAGCGGTCATTCCATCTGGTCCTAGCGCTTTTTCCGGATGCATCATGAATAGAGCCGTTCGCACTTCACTCTCCAATGCGGGTGCCGTTAGAAAATTATTAACCTGATCCGAAATCAGATTTTGAACTTCTGCCAAAGATTCCTCAAAAGCCTCAGGTTTTGTTGTAGTAAAAAGCTCCTTAAAATAAGAAACCGCTATATTTTGAATATCTTTGTCCTCTGCTGACCAAATTCCATGTTCATCATGTAACCCCGTGATTCTATTCCTTGCCCTATTTTGCTTCGTTAGGGCATGAAAATACTATGAATTATTATCTCCTAACTGCATAAAAAAGCTTCTGCTTTTCTGATGCCAATACATTTCCTCATCTCTATAAGCCTCCTTCAACCGTATTGTTAATTCCGTAATCTCTTCCCGTGATCTCCTATCATCACTCTGAGCCACATATAATTCCGACTTTAAGTCCTCAATTATTTTCCGACCATAAGGAGTTAAATCTCTCCGCCATTGCGAAATAGCTCGCCTACAATTAGACAAATTTTCCACAAACTTTCCCTCGCCTAACTCTGTATCCAAATTCCAACCATTTTCAATTGCCTCAAGTAACCCTTCCTTTCCTATCCATCTCTTATCAAACCTGAAACTTCGTTTCCCCCGTGGTATTTTATCCGCAATCGTTGTGATCATCGGTGAGTGATCAGAAGCTACCATTTGTAAGTATTCGACAAATGAATTACAGAACAATTCATGCCAATCTTCGTTCGCTAAAGCTCTATCTAACCGACACCGTACTGGTTTTTTTTCCCGCCATCCTCGCCAAGATAACCAATCTCCGATATATGAGAATTCTAAAAGACCACAATTTTGAATCATTAAATTAAACGGGACAAAAGAAGATGCATGTCTTAGTTTACCACCTCTTTTTTCATGATTTCCGGTTAATTCATTAAAATCACCAATTAAAAACCAAGGTGTATTCCTAGCCAAACTAATTCTTGTTAACCGCTCCCAAACTTGTTCCCTCTTATTGGGAACCGGGTCTCCATAAACAAAAGTGAGATTAATTAATTTACCTTTGTAGGTTGCTTCAATATCGATTAACCGGTTACTTTGATAAATAATTGAGACATTGAAATCATTATTATAAAATAGAGCTAAACCGCCACTACAACCGATAGGATCCACCGTTGTTAAATTTTTATAACCAAAATGACCAATAAATTTTTCCATAAAAGAAGTGGATTGTTTAGTTTCCGACAAAAATAAAAAATTCGGCCGATGTTGTTTCCATAAATCCCGAAGATAACCGATAGTTGCCTTATTACCGAGTCCTTGACAATTCCAGCTTAAAACTTTTAGTTATCAACCTTTGGTCTCGGTGGCTTACCCCCACCCGTCGCTCCCTTCACCGTGCCATGGTTCGTCGGGATACTACCTTCAGTCCCTTGATCGCCCTCCTTAGTAGTAGTCCTCTTGCGAGGCGAAGTCAACAGCTGGACAATTCTCTTTTTTGAGCTTACCCCCTTAAGCAAAAGGGGACCTCTCTGCTTTCGACCTGTTTCTTTGGCATCCTCCGGATCTTCACTTTGCGCTTCAGCTACTTTATCTTGATCTGTCTCTTCCAAACCTTCCTCGACACCAAACTGCTCGCTGGTTGTGTCTTCCATTTCCTGATCAACATTCTGCTCCGGTGGACTGTGAACAGTTGTTGCAATATTCTTGTGGCTTCTCTTTTGTCGATATGTGATGTCTTGTTTAGGTTCTCTAAGTCTAAGATATTAACGTCAAAACTTAGGAGCGCTACACAATGTTTTATAGATTTCTAATGAACAACAACAAGGTTAAAAATCCAGAAAGATAATTATGATCAACAATGTGCATGATGCGGATATAAGAAGAGAATCTTAAATCACTTAAATATTCGCGAACACGATGACATTGGCATTGGGATACTTTTTGGTAAATTCGATTAACTCGAATTTTAATTATTTATTTTGGAGACTTAAATAATCATGATCTTGTTAAAAAAAAAATCATGATCATAAGTCTTAAATACACAATCACTAGAAATAGTTTTTCTTTAGATTATTTGGATTGTTTGGAAAGCTTCTAATGACAACGATATTCAAAGATCTCAAACGGAAATTTAAAGAATGCGGAAAGAGAGGTTTTAGGCTTTTGCTTATGTAGGTGTTGCAACTTGCAACTCAAACTTGGATTTTCAAACCTTTATTAGATTTTGAATCAAATTTTTATTGTTGAAAAATATAACTAATACATTTTTTTGTCAACAAATAACTAATAATATATGTAAATGCAAATAAGACATTATATATACCTGTATTGACAATTTTGTATACACATGCACACGACCAAAAGTACTAATTACCCCTTAAAAATATCATATATTGATGATATATGTTAACAGGCGCATTTACACGTCAACCTATAATAAATTAATGAAAGAGATTGTATATTGTTCTTTTAAAATCTTTAAAAATATATAAACATGCTATATTGCTATTGTCTCGGTGGTACAAATCATTAGTGTATTATATAATCTTAAATCCCGGTAGCGTCACACATTTTTCTGAGATCTGATAAAAAAAATTTGTTAACAATGCAATGATAAAATTTAGATACAACGATAGCCAATAGAGCTGGTGGTTCTTACCTAACCCTTGTTTCTTAGGCATGAAATGTTAGACTTCCCAATGTGTGATAAAAACATATTGTGATAAAAAAAAAGTGAATTCTAAAATAATGGAAATAGTAGGACTCTTATCATGGTTGTAATTTTTGGTTTTGTCTTTCTTCTTTGTCTAATTGTTATGACCATTGAAGCTCTATGTAGTGCCGTAGTTGAGAAATGTTTCAGCCTAATTTAAGTTGAGAATGAGATTTTGAGACTTTGACAGTAGCCACTAAACCTAATAAACTAATATTTACTTCCAATAAATTTAAAATGTAGTGGAGAAATCATTATTTCTTAAATGTGTGTAAAAGTCAATGGTCAAGCAAGCATGACTTGAAGTTCAAATGATTAAAAAAACTATTTGAAGAATCATTGTTGATTTAAATCATAGGTTCAGGTCAATAATAATTGGATAATATCTTTGAGAATGGAGACAAATGATAATATATATGATGTGAACTTATGTCAAATTTTTGTACCAAAGAAAAATGTTGTATACCAGTCAAAAGCTAGAGGCAAAAATATGTACGCATTAGGTATTATTTCATGTTATGCTCTAGATAATAACATTTCAAAAGAAAAAAAAAATGTGGCTACACTAGGTATTAATTTTTTTTTTAAAAAAAGATAATGGTGATTAATTATTTTAGTCTTTTTTATTAGTACTAGTGACATGCTAAATGTGATTGAGAAAAAGAATTGTCAATTAATTCGTTTAAAACATGCCTATAACCATAACAAATTTAGATATAGGCTTTCAATTATTAAAATCATTCAAAAACCTAGTCAATCTGATTAAATCTATATCTACTAAATCAACAGTCACTTTTTAAAAACTGCAAGTCTCTCCTTCTACCATGTGTGCTTAAGTCTTAAATTTTGCTCTTTCACTTTCAAAAACCAATTCTACTATTATTATCAACAGATAATCGACGGAAAAAAAAAATCAACAGATAATCTTTTGAAATTTTTTTGACAAAAGATAAAAAAACTTTGCACTTTTTTAGCAACTGCTCCTTTCCACGATCCTAAGATTCTTCACTTCCTCTCCCCTCTCTCAACCCTCTCCCACTTAATTTACGATTTCAATGGCAACCGTATAAACCATTCTCATGAAAGTAAAATCGATGCAATAACTTCTTCTTCTTCTTCTCATAACATTAGATCCGATCCATTCTTTCTTCTAAATATTTCTAACAGAGAAACGAAAGGATAACGAAAACAATGAAAGTTGAGACTTTTGCGATGCCTAATGTGACGGAAGATGTTAACTTCCCACGACACACTGAGTTTCGTCCACCTAATCGCTGGTATGAATATCATTAAATATTTGGCTTTGCTCTCCAGATTTGTTACGTTTTACTTGGTTTATCTTCTTATGCACACCAGCTGCTCGACAAAATGACCACAAGACTTTGCGAGAATCATATAAAAACAAAATGGATGCAGCTTAATAGAGGATGAATCAATTGTATGAACGTGGAATTCTGCCAACAATTTTGTATAGAGAAGCAACAAAACAACAAATGTTTTGGGGCTTTCAATTCAAAAGAAGAAGAAGAAGAAACAAAACAATTTGAGATCATGGGTGGCATGACATGGCATCTCTTCTTCCACGGTGTAGGGTGCAAAAGAATTTAAATGTGTAACCATCTTATATGTTCAAGTTTAAAATCGCTTTGATATGAAGGTTATTCATTTGTCCATCATTATTATTGTTGGCTCCGTATAGCTTTTCTTTCTCATCTATTCTTTCTCTTTTTTTCTCTATGTCTATGACAAGTTACTGTATTTATGTACGATCTCTGGCTGTATCAAAATACAATGGAAGTTTCCTAAATTTTGACACTTTTATATCACGATTTGGGTGAAGTTGAGGGAGATTTCTATTGAGTTACTGAGCATTCAATCAATGTATTAGAGACTCATTAGTGTAATAGTTGCACATTTTAAAGAAACAAAATACTATTGGCATTATTGTTTTCCCGTGCAAAGCACGGGCTGGTACTAGTAGAATAGTAAATTGAATGTCATGGGTAGGTTTAAATTTTATAAGAATTTCTAATATGAAACATTTAGTGTTTCGGATTTCGACATAGATTTTTAAACAAGATAGGAACGGTAAAACGAAGGATTTACTCATTAATAATCTAGTTTTAAAAAAAGTAATTGGGTTAGATTTTGTCAAAAATAAATGTTTGATTCATATCATTTTTTTTTATTTTCCAACCACACATGCTACTTGTTAGATTCACATCACCAATTAAAAATTATATATAAAAGAAAATAGGTGAAAAAGGAAACAAAAACACATGGAAATGCGAGGAAATATTGAAATATTTGTTTGTTATTTTGTAAATTTTTTTAATGCATTCATGTTAAAAAGTTATTTTTGACGGGAGGCTCGAGAGAGAGGGACCAAAGCTGTCGTGAATGGCACGCATTTCTTTATCCACTTTTCTCTTTTTACACTGTGTTCAAATGATTGGTGAGTACTCTGTTTTTGTTTCCTGTTAAATTCTTGTCAAAACATTCTGCTTTTTAACTTTTTTTTTTTACTGAAAACAGTAAACACTGTCTCTTTTTGTACACGTGGCATAGTTACTACCATGCAATTCCTTTTAATTTTGAATAACTTTTACATACACATGTTATATAAATTTGTCAAATTTGTGGACACGGTTCCTTTCTCTCCTCTCAAAAGCTCTCCCTTCTCTCTAGAAACAGATCTAGAGCGCAGTTTGCGTTGGCTGACTCCGGTGGCTTCCATAGCGTCGGAGTTAGGCCCCTCTCGCTCTCTTGTAAAGTTTATGGTTATTTGGGTAGAGTGAATAGATGGTGGATTCTCTCGTGAAGTTGATGTATTTGGAGATTCACGGCCGAGATATGACGGTGAACTAGTTTTGTCAGTTTTATGCTTGTGTTTAGGTCAAGATCTGGTGGTGGACCTGTCTTCGGAGAGGTTTTGTGGCGGATATAGTGGTGGTGAGGTCTTGGGCTGCCTTTGTCTTTGGAGGTTGTTCCTTCCTCGCTGGATCTGAGCATCTTTGGCTCTGTTTTTGCGTTGTCTTGATATCTCGTATCTCTTATGCTTCAGTCTTTGCGAGAGAGTGTTTATATTTGCATGTCTATGAATGGTTCTTAGATGGTTTATGTCGTTTTTGTGGCTGGTCGTCTCTGTTGCTAGTAGTGTCCTTTGCTCCGGTCTTTTGTGTTTTAGCCTTCGTCTCGTTTAGCCTCTTACAAGGCGTGGTGGTTGCTTTCGCTTCTGTCCGGTTCGATCTCCTGCCGTTTATCTTCTTCGGTGTGGTCCGGATCAATTTGGTTCTCTCCTTGTCTCTACTCTAAAGATCTGATCGAGATCTCATCTGTTCTTTGGCTGGTTTCCTTCGAGGCGTTTAACAATCATAAACCTTTGATTTCGCCGTTTCCGGGAGTGTAGGTGTGACATAGTTGTCATTGGCCTAGTTCTTTTCTCGCCGGTCTGGATTCCTCAGAACTCTTCTATGTGAGGTAGTCTGTTGGAACTTGTTTTTGACAAAATGGTTTTGACCATTGTTACGGTGGATTTTCCGGTGAAGACGTTCATCGGAATGACCGGTTCTTGGGCACGATGGAATCATTGTTGCGAGCACTACGTGATGGTGTATTGGAATGTCAAAAACGGAGTTCGTTTGAATGAGAAATAGAAGTCCAAAGTAACTTGCTTGCTTAGCTTGGAATTTTGACTTAAAGTCAAAATTGTATACTTTGGAAGTTAGAGGAGAAATCCAAACATACATGGGTTGGATTTGAGATTTGAAATTTGGGAAATGGGCTTACAACCCATATAATTATTTTATTTTCCCAAATTTATTTTGATTTAAATTAGTGATTAAATCAAAAATATCTACCTTAATGATTGTGTGTAATCAATTGAGACAATTAGGGTCAAAAACGTTTTTGACTTTATCGTGAGATTTAAGTCTCTTGATTGTGTCATTAAGGTGATATATTCTCCTTTTTGATGCCATGGACGTGGAGTTCTTGTGCTATAAAGTCATGGTCATTGTCTCTCATTCTACGCATCGTTCACCAACATAATCTCCTTCCTCTTCTTCTCTTTTCTAGTTTGAGTCTGAGAGTACAACACAAGGCTAGTGTTCGATTAGCTTTTGATTTGAGTGTTGCAATCAAAAGGAGAAACAGTTTTATCCTGGGACTCTAATTGTCATCAAACCGACACACTACGGGGCGATTTTTGAGTTAAGGAGAGAGATCATCAACGTTCTCGACTCTGTTTACCACCGTGAATCTTCGTTCTTCAATCATCCTTTCGGTATTTTTGATTTTTGATACTTGTTCTATGTTATTTGTTTTACAAATATTAGATTGTGCCCTTATTGAAATATTAAGGTATTACATAGTCTTCATCGTAATAGGTGGTACCGCTGTCCGTTTGGTTGGGAGTTCCTTATCCCCTACGGAGTGGCTCGTTGTAAAGCTCTTCTTTTCTTTTGTTTGGTAATGTGGTTGACGAGATGTTGTGGTTAAATGTCGGCTTAGTGTGGATTGCTTCTTAGTTTCAGTTTCGGACTTATTCCCTGTTTGTTTTAGGCTTGTTTTTCCTTGTTGTTCTCTTTCTTTTATGGTTCCGGATGAGTAGTTCATGCCGGCTTCGTTTCCCTTAAAACTATAGGGCTTTAGCTTCCTGTATCACTCTCGGGCTTTGGTTTCCCATATCACTCTTGGGCTTTATTTCCGGTTTATCCGGCTTTGTATTTTTATTGTAACATCTTTCGTATAATATAAAACATTCCAGTGAAAAACAAAAAAAAAAAATTTGTCAAATTTATTACAACCTTTGTTTGTTTTAAGAATTGACCAAGTGTGAAAAGTATTTTAGGTGTTGGCCCGTCAAAGCGATATCATAATTATTACCATCAATCCCAAAGATGTGATTTTTTTAAAAATAGAATCAAACTTAAAAATTGTGTTGGAGAAATCATGATTTCGATCATCCTATAAGTAGCACTAGCCCTGGGCATAAAAACCCAAACCGAACCGAACCGAACCGAAACTATCCGAATGTTTTGGTTTCGGGTGTCACAAAATAACCGAATGATTCTCTTTCTAAACTATCCACGAATATCGGTTATTAACCGAACCGATATCCATGGATATCCGCTTTAAACCAAACATAATTTATTTATGAGGCCTAAAGCCCATTTGTCTTCCCTACCCAACTTACCCAACCCATTGCCTAATCCCTACCTTACTTACCCAACCCATTAAGCCCAAGCCCATTGTGTGATTGTGTCACAGGGAGAGAAGAATGGAAGATCAACTCAAGGACTTGAAGATGCTTGTAGAATCTAATAATCTTTTACTCTATCTTTCTCTCTTTCTCTCTTTCTCAAGTCTCTTTTGAACTTGATTATTTTATTTTGTTGCGGTCTCAAGTCTAAACTCTTAAGTCTCTTTGAAGTTTGAACTTTGTTATTTTGTTGCGGTCTCAAGTTTTATTTGGATAATGGTTCGGTTATTTGGATAGTTCGGTTATTTGAGGGTAAATAACCGAACCGAACCATATCCGAAAGTATTTCGGTTATTTTTTGGTTCTCTTCCCAAGTATCCAAACCGAACCGAACCGAAAACTAACCGAACCGAACCGAAAATAGTTCGGTTCTCTTATGGATGCTAAGTGCCTAAAACCGAATAACTAAATAACCGAATAACCGAACCGAACCGAACCGAATAACCGAACGCCCAGGCCTAAGTAGCACCCCTGTCTTTTTGTTTAGTCTTCTACCTCTGACATAACATCGGATTGTTGTTTAAGGCCAATTACGATACGGCCCACAATTACTTCTGAATTTTTGTTCCTTTTTTATTCTGAAAATATCAAATTTTCTTTAATCTTTTTTTGGGATGAATTTTCCACGTGTCAATATTTGATTGCATAAGTAACTTGTATAAATGAATTCGTACAAGGGATTTGATCATACGAAAATCAAATCAGTCCTTAAAGTTGTCCAATAATGAAGTCAAAGCCAAAAGTCATGGAATCTAGTCGCCGGAATCTTCTTTCCGATCATCACTTTCATTCTCTCAGCTCCTCTCGTCGGCCACGCCTTGTATCTCTTCTGCATGCGTAACGACCACGTTTTCTACCGAAGCAGCTTCCAAAGTATGTCACGTGTACAGACACTCGTCAGCGTCTCTCTCCTCGCCTTGTTCCTCCTTAGCAACATCGCTATGTTTCTCCGACCACGACGGCTTAGCTACTTTCTAGTTATTGTCTTCTTCGTCGGCTTTGCTTACGCCGGTGTGTACAAGATGGAAAGCCGGCGGTTTCCTCCGACTCCAATATGGTTCAAGGGAGAATATAGGAATGGACAACGTAGGTCAGAAGAATATCAAGTGGTTAAGATTGAACAAAGTCAAGGACGCTTGCAAAGAGTTCACTTGCGGTTTGTCGACAGCTATGACTTGCCACCGTATGATAGAAGATTGTTACCATCCGTTAAGGTACTTACGAATCAATTAATCCTTTTTTAGAATAATAATAAGTACTTTGATATTTATCAAATCTAATATAGGTATCAGTTTGTTAAAATCTTAGATGGGATTTTGACTTTATTTAGACATACCTTTGATTTTAAAAAAATGATTTTAGTTCGATTTTTATACCTTTTCAGTTCGGTTCGATCATACTCCCAATGTTCCTACAAGTTTGATGTGAAAGTGCAAGAGCTATCGTATGTATGGAAACTAGTTCATGGTGTACGTCAGAAACTGAGTCAAGAACTGAGACACATGTTTCTTCAAAAACTCTTTTGATTAATAGAAAATACGTTTATAAGGTCCTCCTTAAACTATTTTCTATTCTCTCAATCTCTCGTTCTTAGATCACAACCCGATCAAGAACTCTCTCAAGATAAACCCCTTAGCCCTCTTAAGCATTATTCTTTCTTACAAGAAACCCCATAATTTTAATGTCTAAGAATTCTCGTGCTCTTGTGCTGAGCTTTTCTAAAGCCTAAGCACCCTATTTCTACTAAATAGGTCGTGGCTATACAACAAGCCGATTTCCTATTCTAACACTAATATGAATAGACAATTTCCTTTTTCTTTAAGGATTAGGAAATTGTCCTTTCTCTTCATGTTTCCTTTTCCTCCTATGAAAAGGAAACTCTTCAGTCTTCTAAAATCTTCTCCAAGCTTCTAGTATCCACAACCAACCGCCATAGACCGACTTTACCAATTTTCCAAATACTTGCTTCACGTAATTCTGTTCTGTTGAACTACTTCTTGTACTACTCTGAACTAGTTCAACGACTACTTCAATAGCTTTATCTTCACTTTTCGCCTTCTATAAATGTCGCTTTCTGTTTCTCTTCATCTTGATATAAAACTCATTAAGAATACATCAATATGTTGTTCTACTATTTTGGGTTTGTTCCACAAAGATTGATTTTCTATATTTTTTTATTATTTTTAGTTAATTGATATTAATAAATCGTATATTTCAAGACGTAATGACTAACTGTTTCAGATTACTATTGGTTCATAGTTTATTAAAAATGTTTAATAAAAATAAATAATTAAACAATGATTGTTTCTTAAAATTTGTGAAATCTCTAGAAAATCAATCTTGTAGGAACATAGGGAGTAGATTTTTAGGTAGAGAGAACAAAAAATAATTTAACCAAATTAAGATTTGATTAGTTTAGTTTTAAGAATTTATCCAAATTAGTGGTCACCCTTTTTCATATATCATGATATGAAGATGTTCTTGTGTTCGAATCTGTATGCTGTTTCTTGTTTTCTACAATCTAAGTGCATATTTCACAACAATTTCTGTTTTATACATCTTAATATATATTGATTTTACTCTTAAAAACTTTAAAATATGATGTAGGTCTAGAATGGTAGTAGTTTTTAAAAGAATTGTTGGTTTATGTTTTCCAATTTTTATTTATTTATTTATCCAATTTCCAGTTTGTTTTTTAATATTTGAAGCCGTGATATGCAAGGCTTAATACTAGTACTAAACCCTAATAAGATATGACGAAAGAGAAAACCATTATTTATATATTACTCTTTCTGTTTCAAAATATAAGGCGTTTTGGAGAAACTTTTTTTTTTCAAAATATAAGTCGTTTTCAAATTTCTATGCAAATTATATATTATTTTAATATTTAATAATTATTTTTATTATGCAGTCTCTTTTATAGGGGTGTCAAGTTGGTTAAACCAAACCAAACCAACCAATATCTATATTGATTTAGTGTTTAACTAGGATCGGACCCGCGATCCACCGCGGGAGAATATTGATTTACATACGTTGCGTTTAATATTGTGTGTGTTTTTTAGTAGAACGAATCGTGTAGTATACTTATAAATATTCATAATAACGAATTGTAGAGAAAATGTAAAATTGTTTATAAATATACCCATCGTATTAATTATGATTTACAAAATAGAATTTTGTGTTTTAAAATTCTAAAATTAGACGATTCATGGGAATTAGAGCAGTCAAAATAAGTCAAAAACCGCGGGTCGAGCCCACATCATCTCACTATGGGGCAGATTTGAGAAAATATATTAAACCCGCAAATAAGCAGGCCACATGGATTAATTCGCAGTGGGTCATAGGTTTAATCAGTTTTCATCCGCGGGTTGGCGGATCAGCCCGCATATTAGTATTTATTGATAAAATTATAATTTATTCAACATGTGGTAATTTAAACAAACTTTTAATAGTATTTTGATTTATTTATTTATTTTAGTAGTATTTTAAATTTTGGTTACTTTAAAATTATTTAAACAAAATCCATAGACAATCCCGCAAATCCGCACATTCGCGGGACGGGTTTGTATTTCATATATGCTACCCGCGGGTCGTGCGGACCGACTAACTACAAGTCAAAATATTTTTTGTCTATCGCAAAACGGACTTAACGGGACGAATCAACTCGCTTTGACAGTTCTAATGGGAATATTATTTAGTCATACAACAAAATGAAGTTTGGACATAGTAATAAAAGAATATGTATCTTATTTGTTAGATGAGAGATTGAAAGATGAAGTATAATGATTAAAAATTAATTTTTTTTTCATGATTCACAAAATTTAATAAATACTTATCATCTTGTTGAATAATTCTAAAATCATATTCAAGAAATCTTTATAAATTGAAAATTAAACTTCTTTGGTAAGCTATAGGTATGAAAATATCATAATTTCGATTAATCTAATTAAATTAAAATTAGTTACATGGATTTCATATCTATTTAATTTACACGACCAAAATAAAAATATCTATTTAATTTACACGACCAAAATAAAAATATCAATTTAATTTATAAAACAGATGGGTTATTTGTGATAAATTTTCTAGAAATCTTTAGAAGCAAGTAAAATATCTTTCAATTAATGATAATTGGCTAAAATGAGCGAAATTAATGACAAAAACGTTGATTGTTATGGAATTAGTCCCAAAAATATATGAACAAATTTATTATACGTAATTAATGTATAATATTGTTTGGAATATGCTTTTATTATTATTAGTTACCATAAGTACAATCAGATTTTATTTGATTTCCATAAATATTTGTTTTTATTTCAATTTTTCATTATTAATTCGAATTTATATTCCAAAAAAATTTCAAAGATCCGATTTCAGAATTTCGGGTCAATTTTCTGATTTTAACCCGATCCATTTTCAATTGTACTTCTCTTTTAATAGTATAGAGATGGTTAATGAATCAATCCAATTCATTTAGCAAATGGTTTGGATTAACCCATAACTCATTTAAATGAATGGATTAATGGATTTAATGAGTTGATCCATAACATAGTTTTCTTATAATTTAAATCCTAATTAATTGATAATTAGTAACTATCATGTTACCACCACCATCATCATCAACACTCCATCATCATCTTCATCACTCCATCATCATCAATTCACCACCATCATCATCATCGTCGTCGTCGTCATCATCACAATCACCATCACCATCACCATCACCATCACAGTCGTCGTCGTCGTCGTCATCGTCGTCATCGTCATCGTCGTCGTCATCGTCATCGTCGTCGTCGTCGTCGTCGTCATCGTCATCGTCACCGCATCGTCATCGTCATCGTCATCGTCATCGTCATCGTCATCGTCATCAACATCATCAACTAATTTGATCATCACTCACCATAGCGAAATTTCGTCATAGAGTGTAGTCGAAATTGTCATTATCAATGCCATCGAAATACTTGTATCTATGATCATTGGTTCATAAATTGATCAAAAAAAAAGGTTTACGCTTGCAACACGGTTACACTAACGCAATCGACAGTTCGACACGATGTCCCAAAACGACGACCAAAGACTCCATGAGTGGCGATGAGGGATTCGAGTGTCAGTGGCTTTGCCGGTGAACGGCGTTGTTGGCTTCGTCGTTTAACGTTGTCGATGGATTTGCCGGTGAAACCATAAGATTGAGAGAGATCGACAGTGAGAGATTTGACGCCGAGAGAGATCGAAGGTTAAGCGATTTAAGAAAATTATGTTTGTTTCGGTTTACTAAAATCGGTTTAGCTATTCAATTCGGTTATATTTGGTTTATATATTTGATATTCAATTATTTAATTTTTATTGGTTTGGTTATGGATAACCTATTAATCCATTTTAACCAAACCATTTCAATCCAACTCATGAAACTCATTAAACCATTTAATCCATTAATCCATTAATATCCAAATTTTCAACTCATTAGATCTATGAGTTGGATTGGTTTGGATTAATCCATCAATTTAAAACCATTTTGACACCCCTATTCTTTTATGATTGGCTGAACTTTTAAAAAATAGATCTTTTTGTTGTTGTTGTTTAGACTGGATGCTGCAGTCGGCCAGGGAGTTGCAAGCTAGAGACGGTCAACGCATCATTGTGGGTTACAAGAAATCGTCAAAGACCACCGTTAGAAACGGCAATGATCTACGGTCGTTACAGTGGCAATGCAGACATAAGGGATTATTACGACATGTGGAGACACGAGTTGAGTGTGTTGTACTATGATTGCATGACTTGTCAGGTCAGGATCATTAAGTCTCCACGGCTGCGCAAATGGTGGCACTTCGGTGTTTTCTTGTCATCCCTCACTTCTTTGTTTAGATAGATCACAAAAACATATTTCTCATAAATTTTTAATCGAATAGATTAGCTTTTGATTTAGGGTTTTGGTTCATGAAAATTATCTTTATATATTAAAAAAAAGGATACAAAAGTTAATTAATTACCAAAAAGAAGACAAGTCCCTAAAGTAGTAGAGAAGACAGAAAGAATTCACCTAAACAAACATAGTTTCGTCTCTAAATCATACTCCTCTGTTTCAAAATATATGATGTTTTAAAGATTTTTTTTGTTTCAAAATATAAGATGTTTTAGGATGTTTTACACATTTCTATACAACCTTTAAATACATTTGATATGTTATGACTATTTGTATTATGCAGTATTTTATATCATTGGTTAGATTTTTAAAAATTAAATATTAAATAATAATTTTAAAAGCAACAATAAATTTATTAAAAGATGTGTTTTTAACTTAAACATCGTATATTTTAAAACAGAGGGAGTATCACAAAAAAACAAACTGACACAAGACATTATAACAAAAGGAAAAAAAAAAGCTTAAGCACTTTTTGGGTAAATCGCCCTAAGAAAATGTGATCATAGAGCGATTTTGGTATTCGGTTTCTGGCTTCGAAGAAGTCTTCTTCTTTATCTACCTAATGACAGATTATCATCTTCTTTGTTCTACCAAAAATCGTAAGGGAAGGTGGATTGGCAGCAACAGTTTTACTCGCATTTAATCGACCGGTAAATGTGGCGGACGAAGAGGAGAGCAGCGCGGAAGCCAACAGTTCCAAGCATGAGGAAGAAACCGTAACAAATGCAAGCCATGTAACCGAAGAAGAAGGATGTTTGCATGAAACCGGACATGTCTGATCTTGCGTAGTAATAGTATAAGCAGTAAGCGTAGATGAACAGACCAGTCGATCCACCACATAGGAATGATCTGCAATAAAGAATATTAAAAACTATAACAATGTAGCTTTATTATTACCAATCAAATTCGGATTTAAAATCTACGGAAAGATTTAGTAAATGTGCCTATCAGGTTTAACCGAAACCCTACCTAAGAAACCAGTCCGAAACAAGTATATAAAAGAAAAACCGATTGTGACTCGAAACACAAACCATAGCAAATCTAAGCTATTTGTATTCGGTATTACCATTTGGTTTCTATATTCCATATATCAAAAACCGAAATGAAAACCAGATTGGGTGGAAAAATGTACCTCCACCACCATTCATGATCTTCAGCAGCGAGTTGGAAGTAAGTAAGGGCAACTGTTATAAAAGCAGTGACGATCAACAGGATGATGAAGACGATGAAGAGGATGCTGTAAATGGTGTAGATACGATGGCCCCAAACACTGGCAAAGATGTAATATAGCTCGATGTAGATGGCACTGAAAGGAAGAAATCCGGCCATGGCCATCTGAGGTATAGCACTCCTGTACCATGGGAGTGGCGGGATCTCCCGAGGATACTTAGTGGTGCGGACTGGAGCTTGGAACTCAGCTTTGCTGTTTTTACCGGCAATACCACCCAACACAAGTAAAGGTGAAGTGACTAGTGTCCATATGAGGACGATCACTACAATGGTTCCAAAGGGAAGAGCGGCAGTTGCACTGTAGGCAATTGCAACTGTGTTTAGGAAACAGAAGGTGAGGAATAGTGGGCCACAGAAGAGACCTCCCGTAAGCAGCAAATTTCTCACCTGCAAAGGAAGAATGTTGAGAAATGAAAAGCTTATCACTTTATGCTGACAAGAGTTAAGGGAAAGGGTTTACATACCCAATTCTTTCCTTCGAGTTGACAGTAGAAAGAGGAGGCAGTGTATCCGGCAATTCCAGATGTGAGAGCGTAGATCACGACCAAAGCGGTGAAGAGTGCTCCACGGTTGTATGGATAGAACACTCCAACAAGTGAAAGCATGAAAATGAAGATGGTCCTGATGACATATGAGGTATATAACAGTTAGTAATGGTAAAGAATAACTAAAGATAAACGAAGGAAGCTGAAAAGAGACTTACAGAGTGAACAACTGGGTACCGCTGCCGAGAGATGCAGCAAAGAGAGATTTGTGCTTTGGGAAACGGAAGACATCTCCGTGAATGTATTTCCATCCAGTTTCCTCTTGATCATCAGCAGCTTCCTCATCTTGAGCATACCTTTGAAAGTTGGGGAAAAAGTTAATATTTGGAAACAAAAGTGTGCATCGATGAGTCAAGCGCGAAGAGTAACAAGTTAGCATTCAAAACTTACTTCATGAAATCATTCTTGAGAACCCGCATCAAGATGGTTGCAAGGAAACCAGTCAAAAGGAGGACAGTGACGCAGGAGTTAATAATGGAGAACCAGTGGATTTCCAAGTGATGTGGAAGAGAAGAAGACATAGCATACTTGTCCATTCTTTTCTCAAAAGGAGTCTCAGTTTCCTTCCATTTCACAGTGTACATAAACTCAGCATCGACTTCCTTATCCTCAGTAAGATCCACAAGCGAATGAGGATCCATTCTAGCATTGATTTCAATCACTCTATCCTTGTTATACAAAATCTCAAATTGGATGTGCTTGTAGAGGAAATATTTGAACTCGCTCGGATCAGATTTGCTCTCTTTGTCAACCTTTCCAATGAATCCCCAGATAGGCAAATCATCATAATACATCTGAAAGTAATAATCTTTTTCAACAGCTCTTCGAAACTGTTCGACTTGTTCTCTGCTAAGCTTCTTTCGGCAGTAAACATCTGAGTCTTTCTCCTCTCTAAAGTTAAGCTTGTATGGAGCACTAACAAGCCTATCCCCATTCAAAACCTCACCAAGAGCTTCCTTCTTATCTTTCACACCATCTACACAAACCAAAAACAATCATATGACACCAAAATACACAAATCTGAAAAAAGAGAGTGAAAACTTCACATAACAGAAACAACATTGAGCTTATTTCGCAATTTCAGGTAGATACAAAAGCGTGCTCGTACCTGGAATACAAAATGGGAGATCGAAATAGCGATACGTCTCACTGCAACAATCATCAAACACAAGTTAAACCAGTCATATAACAATGAAATCGAAGATCTATCACAACAATTCTTGAATTATATATCACACATTTAGAACACGAACCGAAGTTTTCAAGGTCAGATACAAAATTCGATACAATCGCAGCTTCTACAGCGATCAATTTACCACTCATCAATGAGAATCACAGATCTAAGCAACAAAGCTACCGACACGGAGCTAGATTAGAATTCGAATTACCTGGGATTGTGAAACGGACCGACTTTGTTGGCGTAGAGAGGAACGGAGTCGCCGTCCTTGTAACGGTGGTCTGAGGCATCGGATCTGACATTTCCGGCGCCGGAGAAGATGAGAGCTCCGATAAAGAGGAGCAGCGACGTTGGTAATCTCATGATGGTGTGTTTATGTGAAGGAAGAAAATCGTGAGATCTGAGTTTTTTTTTTGGTTGGGTGAGATCTGACTTTGCTTTATATTTTGTGAGCAACGCCTATGGCAATAGGACGATAATAATATTTTTATTTATATATCTCTTTTTTTTTCTACTTTTTAACGAATTTTCTTATACAAAATAACTTTATGCATATAAGAAAATATTGCGATAAAAAAGCGTTATGTAAGAAAAATTTAATTTAATTTTCCTGTGACATTCTGATATTTTTATGTACTTTTTAACTGATTCATAATTTATCTATATTTTATTTTTGGTTATTTTCCTAAGTGTTTTATATTAATTCATATAATATTTAAATGATTTAATTATGGATGTTATACGTTTCCAAAGAAACTTGTGAATAGTAGATAAAAGGCTAAGGCAGGTGATAACCTGAAGCAATAAAACTTTCTATAATCGATTTTTTGTTACAATTTCGTTATATTTATTTTTCTAAATAAGTAGAGAGTCAATTTTTCTAAATAAGTAGAATTTTCTATAGGTAGGGTGATTCTCTCGTTCTTGTGTTTTCTTTAGAGAGTCAATTTCGATTCTTTATAGGGTTTCTAAGGCATTTTATGTGAGTAACAATCATTTGTAATGTTCTTTTTTACTCTTTAACAAACTCATGATGATGTAGACAAAGATTAAAATCAGTAGTGGCTTATTTAGGAAATTGAACAAAGCAAAGCGAATCAAACTAAATTTCATCAAGTGAAATATGAACGGAATTTTATTATATAACATGATTGATGTAGTTATTTATGTACAGGATTATTTGAACTAAACTCAATTCTTTTGCAACCAAACCGAATAAAGCGAACACTATAAATTAATGTTATCTAAATATATAGAAAATACATTCAAATATATTGATTTTTATCATGATTTTTTTCCATCTAAAATCCAATGGAATCCGACCGAAACTGAAATTTTGTCAAACTGGACTGAATTATCCACCCTAATCTCGTAAACATTTCAACTTTCAATTTTCAATTTTCAAATTCAACGTTGCGGCATATTATTTTGTACATGTCACCCCCATATAAAAATACTCCATCATAATTCATAGGCTTTCTAATGATCTTTTCCCCATGTTAAAAGTACAAGGGTGATTAGATAACTCACGCCTAACGGGCTTATTCAATTCAATATGAGACAAAGGCCCAAACTTCAAATGAGTCCCCATATTATTTTGGGACCTTTATCGGACCAATTACACTACACACCTATGTGTTTTCTATGTCACGGTATCAAGTATCAACTATAAAGTATCGTTATATTTTTTTTTAAAGAAAAACTATATGTTTATTTGCAAGCTTCTGTTATATTATAAGTTTTATATGTTTTTTTTTAAAGAAAAACTATATGTTTATTTGCTGTTATATTATAAGTTTTATATGTTTTTTTTAAAGAAAAACTATATGTTTATTTGCAAGCTTCTGTTATATTATAAGCTTTAGTTTGTATAAACAAACTAGGCCTGGACGTTTGGGTATTCGAACCGAACCATTCGGTTCCAGGTATTTTGATTCTGAGATTTAGAAATCATATTGGAATCAAATCAAAATCGGTTCGGTTCTGATTCGGTTCCTATTTGGTTCGGTTCGGTTTGGTTCGGATAGTAAATGTTGGAACCGAGTAGGAACCAAATTGTTTCGGTTATTTTTGGAACCGAAAATAACAATAGAATTACAATGCAAAATTCAAATGCAATTGTGTAAGTATGCAATACAACATCACATATTAGTCATCATACCATTACAAATCCAAAAAAATTGATGAAACTTGGAAAGTATTAGGTCAAAAGACACCTAAAGTTTCAAAGATACCACAAACATAAGTTTTAAAGCCACCAAAAAAACCCCGAATTTTAATTCTGTTTCAAATTACAATCTTTTGCTTCTTCTTCTCTGCAAAGATTGTATCAAAAAAACACCACAAAACCTGAAATAAAATGCACAACAAGACTTTTAATTCAATCAATGAAATGAAATTTGAATCACAGAGCATAGTAGGATTTTTAGGTTTCGGCGCAGAGAAGAATATATAAGAGGCTAAGAGAGACTTTGAGTTAAGTTTATGGTGGGCTATCAAGCTTGGGTAGTTAGGTTTAGGATTATATGAGTTTGGAACTTTGGGTTATATAAATATAAGTTAATGGGCTATATTTTTCGGGTACCCGAATGGATATCGGTTCCTACCCGAAGCGAACCAATATCCATGGATCTTTGATTCAAGATCCAATCAATATTTTCACTAGAACCGGAACCGAACTCATCGACTTTGGTTCGGTTCGATTTGGTTCTATGTAGATCCATATTTTTGCCCAGGCCTAAAACAAACCATGCCAAAAAATGACGAGTTCAGATGCATAATCTTTTGGACATACTTGATTGGATCTAATTGGTAGTTCCATTTGACTTAACTAATTTATACCCTTATCTTAGACAACCGAAAATATTATAATTAATTTACGGATGTCAGATGATAGTTACTTGAAAACTTAAGTATACGAATTCGATCTCGATTTGACTTACTAGGTTTCAATATATTTGTTAAAATCTCTATGTGACATTTGGGATCAAAGGTTTGGTTACCACCTACCATTACCAATCAATTTATAATCAAAGCGATCATTATTTTTAAGAAGATTTACATTGACTTGTATTCCTTAATACTTTAGAGTTGAAATCCTAGAGTTGAAATCCAACAAACATGCCAGCACAACTCCCTAACTCCTGGTTCTAGATAATCAAAACAAACCGCAAAAGACAATATGAACCCACACATCGACTAGTGATTCCTCTTATATGATCTATTCCTACATACATCTACACATTTATACAATGCTATTTTCGTTAAAACTAATGATTTTGTATTTGACGAATATTGTTAGATTTTATAGGCGACATAAATTATTTGATGGTATCGTAAAAATGTCATTTTCCAGAATACAATTGAGAACTTGATACTATATTTTTTTGGTAATTTGAGATTCAAAACTTTTAACTTTTTTTATTTCAAATCTCGTATATCCAATTTTGGTCCCTTTTACAAAGACATCATTTTAAACTTAAAAGATGAGAAAATTAGCGGAATGCAAGGCTAAAGGGAAACCCAACAAGTAAGCATGAATGATGATACTTGGCTTAATCAAGTATGGACGACATCGGTCAAGGAATGTTGTTGGAGAATTGAATATACCCGGAACCAAGTTGAGAGAAATGACTCTTCCCTCCGTTGTTGAGATGGATGTGAAATGAGAATCCTTGATGCCAACTTGTTTCTTATTTGATGTGAAATACTTTTGCATTTGACTCTTCTCATTTGATGTGAAATAAGAATACATGAGTGTTTATGCATAATTATGCATTTGATATTTGTGTTGGGGATATTTTTCCACATATTTTCAAAACCATAAACACGTCAAACTACACAAAGTAAACACACACATATGATTTTTTTTTTTTGAATATAATGTTAAATTAAATTCAAAAGAAAAATATCGTCTGTACATCGAGTGCAATGTGTGTTTGAGAAAGCTTAATACATAACTTTATCAGACTTTGTTTATAAAATTAATTTCTTGCCGCAAACCAGATTTAGAGATCCATATCGTATCTTCTGTCTCCGCTTGTATTTATAATATCACACATATCAAAATCTACGCATTATAGACTCGATGAATGTATTTGACTAGGATATGACCCGCGGTACACCGCGGGTTAATTATTTGATTTTTTATTTTTATAAATTGATGAATTTATTGTGTATAATATTTTTTGTTGTATACCGCGGGTAACATGCGTTGTATCTAAAATAAAAAAATTTAAGTTGTATTTGTTTTGTTTAGTGTTTAAGATTGTATAATTGTATTTTGATTTGTTATTTATAGGATTTCACCTGTGGTATATTGTCTCGTATTAATATGAC